>NW_024470665.1:653798-696973 GCF_017639515.1 Carcharodon carcharias | reverse complement strand
GGGAGGGAGGTAATAAACGGGAGGGAGGTATAACCTGTAGTCGCGCACACCCAGACACAGACACAGACTGGAGTTGTGAAGTTGAATCTTTCGGAGGGTGGGTTTTAACGGGAGGAACCTGGCTGGGGGCTGTCACCAGGAAGGGATGTATGGGGGCTATTAGAAAGCATGAGTGGTTTGTATGGGTAGGCAGTGTAATTGGGTTGAACGAGGTGATCTAACGAAACATGATGGGAAGTGGCTGTAATGGACTGTAATGATGTGATGTAATGGAAGGAACAGAGATTGATGGTAAGGGACTATATTGAGGTGGTGTAAGCTGGCTGTAATGGAGAGATGCTATAATCAGGGGTGTGTTGGGCTGTAATGTTTAGGGGCAGTGTTAGTTGTAATGGAGAGGGGTTGTAATGTGTGTTGGGTGTAATGGGGAGGGGCTGTAACAAAGGTGTGTATTGGATTATAATATAGAGGGTCTGTAATAGGGGGTGTGTTGGGCTATAATGGGGGGATGTGTTGAGCTGTAATAGGGAGGGGCTGTAATGAGGGGTTGTGTTGGGCTGTAATATAGAGGGGCTGTAATGAGGGTGTGTGTTGGGTGTAATGGAGCGGGGCTGTAACGAGCATCGTGTGTTGATTGAGCTGTAATAGAGAGGGACTGTAACGAGGGGGTGTGTTGGGCTGTCATAGGGGCTGTAATGAGGGTGTGTGTTGGACTATAATAGAGGGTCTATAATAGGGGGTGTGTTGGGCTATAATGGGGGGATGTGTTGAGCTGTATTAGAGAGGGGCTGTAATGAGGGGGTGTGTTGGACTGTCATAGAGAGGGGCTGTAATGGGGGGGTGTGTTGGGCTGTCATAGAGAGGGGCTGTAATGAGGGGGGTGTTTTGGACTGTAATAGAGGGGCTGTAATAGAGAGGGGTGTGTTGGACTGTCATAGAGAGAGACTGTGTTGGGCTGTTGTAATAGAGAGGGGCTGTCATGAGGGGGTGTGTTGGGTTGTAATAGAGAGGTGCTGTAATAGAGATGGGCTGTTGGACAGTAATAGAGAGGGGCTGTAATAGAGAGGGGCTGTAATGAGGGGGTTGTGTTGGGCTGCAATAGAGAGGGGCTGTAATGAGGGGTTGTGTTGGACTGTAATAGGGGCTATAATGAGGGGGTATGTTGGGCTGTCATAGAGGTGGGCTGTAATGGGAGGGTGTGCGTTGTGCTGTAATAGAGTGGGGGCTGTAATGAGGGTGTTGTGTTGGACTGTCATAGAGAGGGGCTGTAATGAGGGGGTGTGTTGGGCTGTAAGGAGAGTGGCTATTATGGGGTGTGTGTTGGACTGTAATAGGGGGTTAGAATAGAGAGGGGGCATGTTGGGCTGTAATGAGGGGATGTGTTGAGCTGTAATGAGGAGAGTGGCTGTAATGAGGGGTGTGTTGGGCTGTAATAGAGAGGGGGAGTGTTGTGCTGTACTAGAGGGGGGCTGTTAATGATGGGGTGTGTTGGACTGTAATAGAGAGGGGGGTGTGTTGGGCTGTAATAGAGAGGGGCTCTGTAATTAGGGGGGTGTGTTGGACTGTAATAGAGGGGCTCTAATAGAGAGGGGGTGTGTTGGGCTGTAAGGGAGAGTGGCTGTAATGAGGGAGTGTGTTGGGATTGTAATGAGGAGAGTGGCTGTTAATGAAGGGGTGTGATGGACTATATAGAGGGGCTGTAATAGAGAGGGGAGTGTTTGGACTGTAATAGAGGGGCTCTAATAGAGGAGGGGGTGTGTTGGGCTGTAATGGAGAGGGGCTGTAATGAGGGGGTGTGTTGGGATGTAATGAGGAGAGTGGCTGTAATGAAGGGGTGTGATGGACTATAATGGAGGGGCTGTAATAGAGAGGGGGTGTGGTTGGGCTGTACTGAGGGGATGTGTTGAGCTGTCACAGAGAGGGGCTGTAATGAGGAGAGTGATGATAATGAGGGTGTGTGTTGGACTATAATAGATGGGCTGTAATAGTGAGGGGGCATGTTGGGCTGTAATGAGGGGATGTGTTAAGCTGTAAAAGAGTGGCTGCAATGAGGGTGTGTGTTGGACTGTAATAGAGGGGCTGTAATAGAGAGGTGGTCTGTTGGGCTATAATGAGGGGATGTGTTGTGCTGTAATAGGGGCTGTAATTGAGGGGGTGTGTTGGGCTGTCATAGAGAGGGACTGTAATGAGGGGTGTGTTGCCCTCCCTGTACCTCGAGAGGGGCTCCCTAATGAGGGTCCCTTCCCTCTCCCTGTCTCTCTCTCTCTGTGTCACTAGCTATTTTTCCTGTTGCTGTTCCAGGCCCTCCACACGGTTTCCACATCAGCGCCGGAAGAAAAGGAAGGAAATGGAGGATGGTGGATGTGAGGGTGGCCAGCAGAGACCGAGTGAGATTTAAACGGGAGGGAGGTATAAACGGGAGGGAGGTATAAACGGGAGGGAGGTATAAACGGGAGGGAGGTATAACCTGTAGTGCGCACACCCAGACACAGACACCAGGACTGGAGTGTGAAGTTGAATCTTTCGGAGGGTGGGTTTTAACGGGAGAAACCTGGCTGGGGGCTGTCACCAGGAAGGGATGTATGGGGCTATTAGAAGCAAGAGTGGTTGTATGGGTAGGCAGTGTAATTGGGTGTAACGAGGTGATGTAACGAAACATGATGGGAAGTGGCTGTAATGGACTGTAATGATGTGATGTAATGGGAAGGAACAGAGATTGATGGTAAGGGACTATATTGAGGTGGTGTAAGCTGGCTGTAATGGAGAGATGCTATAATCAGGGAGTGTGTTGGGCTGTAATGTTTAGGGGCAGTGTTAGTTGTAATGGAGAGGGGTTGTAATGTGTGTTGGGTGTAATGGGGAGGGGCTGTAACAAAGGTGTGTATTGGACTATAATAGAGGGTCTGTAATAGGGGGTGTGTTGGGCTATAATGGGGGGATGTGTTGAGCTGTAATAGGGAGGGGCTGTAATGAGGGGTTGTGTTGGGCTGTAATATAGAGGGGCTGTAATGAGGGTGTGTGTTGGGTGTAATGGAGCGGGGCTGTAACGAGCATGTGTGTTGAGCTGTAATAGAGAGGGACTGTAACGAGGGGGTGTGTTGGGCTGTCATAGGGGCTGTAATGAGGGTGTGTGTTGGACTATAATAGAGGGTCTATAATAGGGGGTGTGTTGGGCTATAATGGGGGGATGTGTTGAGCTGTAATAGAGAGGGGCTGTAATGAGGGGGTGTGTTGGACTGTCATAGAGAGGGGCTGTAATGGGGGGGTGTGTTGGGCTGTCATAGAGAGGGGCTGTAATGAGGGGGTGTTTTGGACTGTAATAGAGGGGCTGTAATAGAGAGGGGTGTGTTGGACTGTCATAGAGAGAGACTGTGTTGGGCTGTAATAGAGAGGGGCTGTCATGAGGGGGTGTGTTGGGTTGTAATAGAGAGGTGCTGTAATAGAGATGGGCTGTTGGACAGTAATAGAGAGGGGCTGTAATAGAGAGGGGCTGTAATGAGGGGGTGTGTTGGGCTGCAATAGAGAGGGGCTGTAATGAGGGGTTGTGTTGGACTGTAATAGGGGCTATAATGAGGGGGTATGTTGGGCTGTCATAGAGGTGGGCTGTAATGAGGGAGTGCGTTGTGCTGTAATAGAGAGGGGCTGTAATGAGGGTGTGTGTTGGACTGTCATAGAGAGGGGCTGTAATGAGGGGTGTGTTGGGCTGTAAGGAGAGTGGCTATAATGAGGGTGTGTGTTGGACTGTAATAGAGGGGTTAGAATAGAGAGGGGGCATGTTGGGCTGTAATGAGGGGATGTGTTGAGCTGTAATGAGGAGAGTGGCTGTAATGAGGGCGTGTGTTGGGCTGTAATAGAGAGGGGGAGTGTTGAGCTGTACTAGAGGGGGGCTGTAATGATGGGGTGTGTTGGACTGTAATAGAGAGGGGGTGTGTTGGGCTGTAATAGAGAGGGGCTGTAATTAGGGGGTGTGTTGGACTGTAATAGAGGGGCTCTAATAGAGAGGGGGTGTGTTGGGCTGTAATGGAGAGTGGCTGTAATGAGGGAGTGTGTTGGGATGTAATGAGGAGAGTGGCTGTAATGAAGGGGTGTGATGGACTATAATAGAGGGGCTGTAATAGAGAGGGGGTGTTTGGACTGTAATAGAGGGGCTCTAATAGAGAGGGGGTGTGTTGGGCTGTAATGGAGAGGGGCTGTAATGAGGGGGTGTGTTGGGATGTAATGAGGAGAGTGGCTGTAATGAAGGGGTGTGATGGACTATAATGGAGGGGCTGTAATAGAGAGGGGGTGTGTTGGGCTGTACTGAGGGGATGTGTTGAGCTGTCACAGAGAGGGGCTGTAATGAGGAGAGTGATGATAATGAGGGTGTGTGTTGGACTATAATAGATGGGCTGTAATAGTGAGGGGGCATGTTGGGCTGTAATGAGGGGATGTGTTAAGCTGTAAAAGAGTGGCTGCAATGAGGGTGTGTGTTGGACTGTAATAGAGGGGCTGTAATAGAGAGTTGGTCTGTTGGGCTATAATGAGGGGATGTGTTGAGCTGTAATAGGGGCTGTAATGAGGGGGTGTGTTGGGCTGTCATAGAGAGGGACTGTAATGAGGGGGTGTGTTGGACTGTAATAGAGAGGGGCTGTAATGAGGGTGTGTGTTGGGCTGTAATGAGGAGAGTGGCTATAATGAGGGTGTGTGTTGGACTGTAACAGAGGGGTTGGAATAGAGAGGGGGCATGTTGGGCTGTAATGAGGGGATGTGTTGAGCTGTAATGAGGAGAGTGGCTGTAATGAAGGGGTATGTTGGGCTGTAATAGAGGGGGCATGTTGGGCTGTAATGAGGGGATGTGTTGAGCTATAATAGAGAGGGGCTGTAATGAGGGTGAGTGTTGGACTGTAATAGAGAGGCTGTAATAGAGAGGGGGTGTGTTGGGCTATAATGATGGGGTGTGTTGAGCTGTAATAGAGAGGGGCTGTAATGAGGGGGTGTGTTGGACTGTCATAGAGAGGAGCTGTAATGTGGGGATGTGTTGGGCTGTAATGAGGAGAGTGGCTGCAATGAGGGTGTGTGTTGGACTGTAATAGAGGGGCTGTAAAGAGAGGGGACATGTTGGGCTGTAATGAGGGGATGTGTTGAGCTATAATAGAGAGGGGCTGTAATGAGGGTGTGTGTTGGACTGTAATAGAGGGGCTGTAATAGAGAGGGGGTATGTTGGGCTATAATGAGGGGATGTGTCGAGCTGTAATAGGGGCTGTAATGAGGGTGTGTGTTGGGCTGTCATAGAGAGGGGCTGTAATGAGGGGGTGTGTTGGACTGTCATAGAGAGGGACTGTAATGAGGGAGTGTGTTGGACTGTAATAGAGAGGGGCTGATACGAGGGTGTGTGTTGGACTGTAATAGAGGGGTTGGAATAGAGAGGGGGCATGTTGGGCTGTAATGAGGGGGTGTGTTGAGCTGTAATAGAGAGGGGCTGTAATGAGGGGGTGTGTTGGGCTGTAATAGAGAGGGGGCGTATTGGGCTATAATGAGGAGAGCGGCTGTAATGAGGTGGTGTGTTGGACTGTCATAGAGAGGAGCTGTGATGAGGGGCTGTGTTGAGCTGTAATAGAGAGGAGCTGTAATGAGGGGGTGTGTTGGACTGTAATAGAGGGGCTGTAATAGAGAGGGGGTGTGTTGGGCTATAATGAGGGTATGTGTTGAGCTGTAATAGGGGCTGTAATGAGGGGGTGTGTTGGATTGTCATAGAGAGGGCCTGTAATGAGGGGGTGTAATGAGGGTGTGTGTTGGACTGTAATAGAGAGGGTGTGTTGGACTGTAATAGAGAGGGGCTGTAATGAGGGTTTGTGTTGGGCTGCAATGAGGAGAGTGGCTATAATTAGGGTGTGTGTTGGACTGTAATAGAGGGGTCGGAATAGAGAGGGAGCATGTTGGGCTGTAATGAGGGGGTGTGTTGGGCTGTAATAGAGAGGGGGCATGTTGGGCTATAATGAGGGGATGTGTTGAGCTGTAATGAGGAGAGTGGCTGTAATGAGGGCGTGTGTTGGGCTGTAATAGAGAGGGGGTGTGTTGAGCTGTACTAGAGAGGGCTGTAATGATGGGGTGTGTTGGACTGTAATAGAGAGGGAGTGTGTTGGGCTGTAATAGAAAGGAGCTGTGATAGAGAGGGGTTTTAATGAGGGGGTGTGTTGGACTGCAATAGAGAGGGGCTGTAATTAGGGGGTGTGTTGGACTGTAATAGAGGGGCTCTAATAGGGAGGGGGTGTGTTGGTCTGTAATGGAGAGTGGCTGTAATGAGGGGTCTGTGTTAGACTCATAGAGAGGGGCTGTAATGAGGGGGTGTGTTGGGATGTAATGAGGAGAGTGGCTGTAATGAAGGGGTGTGTTGGACTATGATAGAGGGGCTGTAATAGAGAGGGGGTGTGTTGGGCTGTACTGAGGGGATGTGTTAAGCTGTAAAAGAGTGGCTGTAATGAGGGTGTGTGTTGGGCTGTAATAGAGAGGGGCTGTAATGAGGGGGTGTGTTGGACTGTAATAGAGGACTGTAATGAGGGGTTGTGTTGGGCTGTAATAGAGAGGGGCTGTAATGAGGTGGTGTGTTGGACTGTAATAGAGAGGGGCTGTAATGAGGGAATGCGTTGGGCTGTAATGAGGTGAGTGGCTGTAATGAGGGTGTGTTGGACTATAATAGATGGGCTGTAATAGTGAGGGGGCATGTTGGGCTGTAATGAGGGAATGTGTTAAGCTGTAAAAGAGTGGCTGTAATGAGGGTGTGTGTTGGGCTGTAATAGAGAGGGGCTGTAATGAGGGGGTGTGTTGGACTGTAATAGAGGACTGTAATGAGGGGTTGTGTTGGGCTGTAATAGAGAGGGGCTGTAATGAGGTGGTGTGTTGGACTGTAATAGAGAGGGTCTGTAATGAGGGGATGCGTTGGGCTGTAATGAGGTGAGTGGCTGTAATGAGGGGGTGTGTTGGACTGTCATAGAGTGGAGCTGCAATGAGGAGATGTGTTGAGCTATAATAGAGAGGGGCTGTAATGAGGGTGTGTGTTGGACTGTAATAAAGGGGCTGTAATAGAGAGGGGGTGTGTTGGGCTATAATGATGGGGTGTGTTGAGCTGTAGTAGAGAGGGGCTGTAATGAGGGTGTGTGTTGGACTGTCATAGAGAGGGTCTGTAATGAGGGGGTGTGTTGGGCTGTAATGAGGAGAGTGGCTGTAATGAGGGGGTGTGTTGGACTGTCATAGAGTGGAGCTGTAATGAGGGGATGTGTTGAGCTGTAATGAGGAGAGTGGCTGTAATGAAGGGGTGTGTTGGGCTGTAATAGAGGGGCTGTAAAGAGAGGGGGCATGTTGGGCTGTAATGAGGGGATGTGTTGAGCTATAATAGAGAGGGGCAGTAATGAGGGTGTGTGTTGGGCTGTAATAGGGGCTGTAATGAGGCAGTGTGTTGGGCTGTCATAGAGAGGGGCTGTAATGATGGGGTGTGTTGGACTGTAATAGAGAGGGGGTGTGTTGGGCTGTAATAGAAAGGGGCTGTGATAGAGAGGGGTTTTAATGAGGGGGTGTGTTGGATTGTAATAGAGAGGGACTGTAATTAGGCGGTGTGTTGGACTGTAATAGAGGGGCTCTAATAGAGAGGTGGTGTGTTGGGCTGTACTAGAGAGGGGCTGTAATGATGGGGTGTGTTGGACTGTAATAGAGAGGATGTGTGTCGGGCTGTAATAGAAAGGGGGTGTGATAGGGGTTTTAATGAGGGGGTGTGTTGGACTGTAATAGAGAGGGGCTGTAATTGGGGGGTGTGTTGGACTGTAATAGAGGGGCTGTAATAGAGAGGGGGTGTGTTGGGCTGTAATGGAGAGTGGCTGTAATGAGGGGGTGTGTTAGACTCATAGAGAGGGGCTGTAATGGGGGGTGTGTTGGGATGTAATGAGGAGAGTGGCTGTAATGAAGGGGTGTGTTGGACTATAATAGAGGGGCTGTAATAGAGAGGGGGTGTGTTGGGCTGTACTGAGGGGATGTGTTGAGCTGTCACAGAGAGGGGCTGTAATGAGGGGGTGTGTTGGGCTGTAATGAGGAGAGTGATGATAATGAGGGTGTGTGTTGGACTATAATAGATGGACTGTAATAGTGAGGGGGCATGTTGGGCTGTAATGAGGGATGTGTTAAGCTGTAAAAGAGTGGCTGTAATGAGGGTGTGTGTTGGGCTGTAATAGAGAGGGGCTATAATGAGGGGGTGTGTTGGATTGTAATAGAGGACTGTAATGAGGGGTTGTGGTGGGCTGTAATAGAGAGGGGCTGTAATGAGGGGGTGTGTTTGACTGTAATAGAGGGGCTGTAATAGAGAGGGGGGTGTGTTGGGCTATAAGGGGATGTGTTGAGCGGTAAAGAGAGTGGCTATAATGAGGGTGTGTGTTGGACTGTAATAGAGGGGTTGGCATAGAGAGGGGGCATGTTGGGCTGTAATGAGGGGATGTTTTGAGCTGTAATAGAGTGACTGTAATGAGGGCCTGTGTTGTGCTTAATAGAGAGGGGCTATAATGAGGGGGTGTGTTGGACTGTCATAGAGAGGGTCTGTAATGAGGGGGTGCGTTGGGCTGTAATGAGGAGATGTGTTGGACTGTCATAGAGTGGAGCTGTAATGATGGGATGTGTTGAGCTATAATAGAGAGGGGCTGTAATGAGGGTGTGTGTTAGACTGTAATAGAGGGGCTGTAATAGAGAGGGGTGTGTTGGGCTATAATGATGGGGTGTGTTGAGCTGTAATAGAGAGGGGCTGTAATGAGGGTGTGTGTTGGACTGTCATAGAGAGGGTCTGTAATGAGGGGGTGTGTTGGGCTGTAATGAGGAGAGTGGCTGTAATGAGGGGGTGTGTTGGACTGTCATAGAGTGGAGCTGTAATGAGGGGATGTGTTGAGCTGTAATGAGGAGAGTGGCTGTAATGAAGGGGTGTGTTGGGCTGTAATAGAGGGGCTGTAAAGGGAGGGGGCATGTTGGGCTGTAATGAGGGGATGTGTTGAGCTATAATAGAGAGGGGCTGTAATGAGGGTGTGTGTTGGACTGTAATAGAGGGGCTGTAATAGAGAGGGGGTATGTTGGGCTATAATGATGGGGTGTGTTGAGCTATAATAGAGAGGGGGGTGTTGGGCTATAATGAGGAGAGCGGCTGTAATGAGGGAGTGTGTTGGACTGTCATAGAGAGCAGCTGTAATGAGGGTGTGTGTTGGACTGTAATAGAGGGGCTGTAAAGAGAGGGGGCATGTTGGGCTGTAATGAGGGGTTGTGTTGAGCTATAATAGAGGGGCTGTAATGAGGGTGTGTGTTGGACTGTAATAGAGGGGCTGTAATAGAGAGGGGGGTGTGTTGGGCTGTAATAGGGGCTGTAATGAGAGGGTGTGTTGGGCTGTCATAGAGGGGGCTGTAATGAGGGGGTGTGTTGGACTGTCATAGAGAGGGGCTGTAATGAGGGGGTGTGTTGGACTGTAATAGAGAGGGGCTGTAATGAGGGTGTGTGTTGGGCTGTAATAGAAAGGGGCTATAATGAGGGGGTGTGTTGGACTGTCATAGAGAGGGTCTGTAATGAGGGGGCATGTTGGGCTATAATGAGGAGAGCGGCTGTAATGAGGGGGTGTGTTGGACTGTCATAGAGAGGAGCTGTAATGAGGGGATGTGTTGGGCTGTAATGAGGGGATGTGTTGAGCTATAATAGAGAGGGGCTGTAATGAGGGTGTGTGTTGGACTGTAATAGAGGGGCTGTAATAGAGAGGGGGTGTGTTGGGCTATAATGAGGGGATGTGTTGAGCTGTAATAGGGGCTGTAATGAGGGGGTGTGTTGGGCTGTCATCGAGAGGGGCTGTAATGAGGGGGTGTGTTGGACTGTAATAGAGAGGGGCTGTAATGAGGGTGTGTGTTGGGCTGTAATGAGGAGAGTGGCTATAATGAGGGTGTGTGTTGGACTGTAATAGAGGGGTTGGAATAGAGAGGGGGCATGTTGGGCTGTAATGAGGGGGTGTGTTGGGCTGTAATGATGAGAGTGGCTGTGTTGGACTGTCACAGAGAAGAGCTGTAATGAGGGGGTGTGTTGGGCTGTAATGAGGGGAGTGGCTGTAATGAGGGTGTGTGTTGGACTGTAATAGAGGGGCTGTAATAGAGAGGGGGGCATGTTGGGCTGTAATGTGGGGATGTGTTGAGCTGTCACAGAGAGGGGCTGTAATGAGGTGGTGTGTTGGGCTGTAACGAGGAGAGTGATGATAATGAGGGTGTGTGTTGGACTATAATAGATGGGCTGTAATAGTGAGGGGGCATGTTGGGCTATAATGAGGGGATGTGTTAAGCTGTAAAAGAGTGGCTGTAATGAGGGTGTGTGTTGGGCTGTAATAGAGAGGGGCTGTAATGAGGGGGTGTGTTGGACTGTAATAGAGGGACTGTAATGAGGGGTTGTGTTGGGCTCTTATGGAGAGGGGCTGTAATGAGGGGGTGTGTTGGACTGTAATAAAGGGGCTGTAATAGAGAGGGGGTGTGTTGGGCTATAATAAGGGGATGTGTTGAGCTGTAAAGAGAGTGGCTATAATGAGGGTGTGTGTTGGACTGTAATAGAGGGGTTGGAAGAGAGAGGGGGCATGTTGGGCTGTAATGAGGGGATGTTTTGAGCTGTAATAGAGAGTGACTGTAATGAGGACGTGTGTTGGGCTGTAATAGAGAGGGGCTATAATGAGGGGGTGTGTTGGACTGTCATAGAGTGGAGCTGTAATGAGGGGATGTGTTGAGCTGTAATGAGGAGAGTGGCTGTAATGAAGGGGTGTGTTGGGCTGTAAATATAGGGGGCATGTTGGGCTGTAATGAGGGGATGTGCTGAGCTATAATAGAGAGGGGCTGTAATAGAGGGTCTGTAATAGAGAGGGGGTGTGATGGGCTATAATGATGGGGTGTGTTGAGCTGTAATAGAGAGGGGCTGTAATGAGGGGGTGTGTTGGGCTGTCATAGAGAGGGGCTGTAATGAGGGGGTGTGTTGGACTGTAATAGAGAGGGGCTGTAATGAGGGTGTGTGTTGGGCTGTAATGAGGAGAGTGGCTATAATGAGGGTGTGTGTTGGACTGTAATAGAGGGGTTGGAATAGAGAGGGGGCATGTTGGGCTGTAATGAGGGGGTGTGTTGGGCTGTAATGATGAGAGTGGCTGTGTTGGACTGTCACAGAGAAGAGCTGTAATGAGGGGGTGTGTTGGGCTGTAATGAGGGGAGTGGCTGTAATGAGGATGTGTGTTGGACTGTAATAGAGGGGCTGTAATAGAGAGGGGGGCATGTTGGGCTGTAATGTGGGGATAACTGTAATGAGGACGTGTGTTGGGCTGTAATAGAGAGGGGCTATAATGAGGGGGTGTGTTGGACTGTCATAGAGAGGGTCTGTAATGAGGGGGTGCGTTGGGCTGTAATGAGGAGAGTGGCTGTAATGAGGGGGTGTGTTGGACTGTCATAGAGTGGAGCTGTAATGAGGGGATGTGTTGAGCTGTAATGAGGAGAGTGGCTGTAATGAAGGGGTGTGTTGGGCTGTAAATATAGGGGGCATGTTGGGCTGTTAATGAGGGGATGTGTTGAGCTATAATAGAGAGGGCTGTAATAGAGGGTCTGTAATAGAGAGGGGCTGTAATGAGGGTGTGTGTTGGACTGTCATAGAGAGGGTCTGTAATGAGGGGGTGCATTGGGCTGTAATGAGGAGAGTGGCTGTAATGAGGGGGTGTGTTGGACTGTCATAGAGTGGAGCTGTAATGAGGGGATGTGTTGAGCTGTAATGAGGAGAGTGGCTGTAATGAAGGGGTGTGTTGGGCTGTAATAGAGGGGCTGTAAAGAGAGGGGGCATGTTCGGCTGTAATGAGGGGATGTGTTGAGCTATAATAGAGAGGAGCTGTAATGAGGGTGTGTGTTGGACTGTAATAGAGGGGCTGTAATAGAGAGGGGGTGTGTTGGGCTATAATGATGGGGTGTGTTGAGCTGTAATAGAGAGGGGCTGTAATGAGGGGGTGTGTTGGGCTGTAATGATGAGAGTGGCTGTGTTGGACTGTCATAGAGAAGAGCTGTAATGAGGGGGTGTGTTGGGCTGTCACAAAGAGGGGCTGTAATGAGGGGGTGTGTTGGGCTGTAATGAGGAGAGTGATGATAATGAGGGTGTGTGTTGGACTATAATAGATGGGCTGTAATAGTGAGGGGGCATGTTGGGCTGTAATGAGGGGGTGTGTTGGGCTGTAATGAGGAGAGTGATGATAATGAGGGTGTGTGTTGGACTATAATAGATGGGCTGTAATAGTGAGGGGGCATGTTGGGCTATAATGAGGGGATGTGTTAAGCTGTAAAAGAGTGGCTGTAATGAGGGTGTGTGTTGGGCTGTAATAGAGAGGGGCTGTAATGAGGGGGTGTGTTGGACTGTAATAGAGAGGGACTGTAATGAGGGGTTGTGTTGGGCTGTAATAGAGAGGGGCTGTAATGAGGGGGTGTGTTGGACTGTAATAAAGGGGCTGTAATAGAGAGGCGGTGTGTTGGGCTATAATAAGGGGATGTGTTGAGCTGTAAAGAGAGTGGCTATAATGAGGGTGTGTGTTGGACTGTAATAGAGGGGTTGGAAGAGAGAGGGGGCATGTTGGGCTGTAATGAGGGGATGTTTTAAGCTGTAATAGAGAGTGACTGTAATGAGGACGTGTGTTGGGCTGTAATAGAGAGGGGCTATAATGAGGGGGTGTGTTGGACTGTCATAGAGAGGGTCTGTAATGAGGAAGTGCATTGGGGTGTAATGAGGAAAGTGGCTGTAATGAGGGGGTGTGTTGGACTGTCATAGAGTGGAGCTGTAATGAGGGGATGTGTTGAGCTATAATAGAGAGGGGCTGTAATGAAGGGGTGTGTTGGACTGTCATAGAGTGGAGCTGTAATGAGGGGATGTGTTGGGCTGTAATGAGGAGAGTGGCTGCAATGAGGGTGTGTGTTGGACTGTAATAGAGGGGCTGTAAAGAGAGGGGGCATGTTGGGCTGTAATGAGCGGATGTGTTGAGATATAATAGAGAGGGGCTGTAATGAGGGTGTGTGTTGGGCTGTAATGAGGAGAGTGGCTGCAATGAAGGTGTGTGTTGGACTGTAATAGAGGGGCTGTAATAGAGAGGGGGTGTGTTGGGCTGTAATAGGGGCTGTAATGAGGGTGTGTGTTGGGCTGTCATAGAGAGGGGCTGTAATGAGGGGGTGTGTTGGACTGTCATAGAGAGGGGCTGTAATGAGGGGGTGTGTTGGACTGTAATAGAGAGGGGCTGTAATGAGGGTGTGTGTTGGGCTGTAACAGAGAGGGGCTATAATGAGGGCGTGTGTTGGACTGTCATAGAGAGGGTCTGTAATGAGGGGGTGCGTTGGGCTGTAATGAGGAGAGTGGCTGTAATGAGGGGGTGTGTTGGACTGTCAGAGTGGAGCTGTAATGAGGGGATGTGTTGAGCTGTAATGAGGAGAGTGGATGTAATGAAGGGGTGTGTTGGACTGTAATAGAGGGGTTGTAATAGAGAGGGGGTGTGTTGGGCTATAATGATGGGGTGTGTTGAGCTGTAATAGAGAGGGGCTGTAATGAGGGTGTGTGTTGGACTGTCATAGAGAGGGTCTGTAATGAGGGGGTGCATTGGGCTGTAATGAGGAGAGTGGCTGTAATGAGGGGGTGTGTTGGACTGTCATAGAGTGGAGCTGTAATGAGGGGATGTGTTGAGCTGTAATGAGGAGAGTGGCTGTAATGAAGGGGTGTGTTGGGCTGTAATAGAGGGGCTGTAAAGAGAGGGGGCATGTTCGGCTGTAATGAGGGGATGTGTTGAGCTATAATAGAGAGGAGCTGTAATGAGGGTGTGTGTTGGACTGTAATAGAGGGGCTGTAATAGAGAGGGGGTGTGTTGGGCTATAATGATGGGGTGTGTTGAGCTGTAATAGAGAGGGGCTGTAATGAGGGGGTGTGTTGGGCTGTAATAGAGAGGGGGTGCTGGGCGATAATGAGGAGAGCGGCTGTAATGAGGGAGTGTGTTGGACTGTCATAGAGAGGAGCTGTAATGAGGGGATGTGTTGGGCTGTAATGAGGAGAGTGGCTGCAATGAGAGTTTGTGTTGGACTATAATAGAGGGGCTGTAAAGAGAGGGGGCATGTTGGGCTGTAATGAGGGGATGTGTTGAGCTATAATAGAGGGGCTGTAATGAGGGTGTGTGTTGGGCTGTAATAGAGAGGGGCTGTAATGAGGGTGTGTGTTGGGCTGTAATAGAGAGGGGCTGTAATGATGGGGTGTGTTGGACTGTAATAGAGGGGCTGTAATAGAGAGGGGGTGTGTTGGGCTATAATGAGGAGATCGGCTGTAATGAGGGAGTGTGTTGGACTGTCATAGGGAGGAGCTGTAATGAGGGGATGTGTTGGGCTGTAATGAGGAGAGTGGCTGCAATGACGGTGTGTGTTGGACTGTAATAGAGGGGCTGTAAAGAGAGGGGGCATGTTGGGCTGTAATGAGGGGATATGTTGAGCTATAATAGAGAGGGGCTGTAATGAGGGTGTGTGTTGGACTGTAATAGAGGGGCTGTAATAGAGAGGGTGTGTGTTGGGCTATAATGAGGGGATGTGTTGAGCTGTAATAGGGGCTGTAATGAGGGGGTGTGTTGGACTGTAATAGAGAGGGGCTGTAATGAGGGTGTGTTTTGGGCTGTAATGAGGAGAGTGGCTATAATGAGGGTGTGTGTTGGACTGTAATAGAGGGGTTGGAATAGAGAGGGGGCATGTTGGGCTGTAATGAGGGGGTGTGTTGGGCTGTAATGATGAGAGTGGCTGTGTTGGACTGTCATAGAGAAGAGCTGTAATGAGGGTGTGTGTTGGGCTGTAATGAGGGGAGTGGCTGTAATGAGGGTGTGTGTTGGACTGTAATAGAGGGGCTGTAATAGAGAGGGGGCATGTTGGGCTGTAATGAGGGGATGTGTTGAGCTGTCACAGAGAGGGGCTGTAATGAGGAGAGTGATGATAATGAGGGTGTGTGTTGGACTATAATAGATGGGCTGTAATAGTGAGGGGGCATGTTGGGCTATAATGAGAGGATGTGTTAAGCTGTAAAAGAGTGGCTGTAATGAGGGTGTGTGTTGGGCTGTAATAGAGAGGGGCTGTAATGAGGGGGTGTGTTGGACTGTAATAGAGAGGGACTGTAATGAGGGGTTGTGTTGGGCTGTAATAGAGAGGGGCTGTAATGAGGGGGTGTGTTGGACTGTAATAAAGGGGCTGTAATAGAGAGGCGGTGTGTTGGGCTATAATAAGGGGATGTGTTGAGCTGTAAAGAGAGTGGCTATAATGAGGGTGTGTGTTGGACTGTAATAGAGGGGTTGGAAGAGAGAGGGGGCATGTTGGGCTGTAATGAGGGGATGTTTTGAGCTGTAATAGAGAGTGACTGTAATGAGGGCGTGTGTTGGGCTGTAATAGAGAGGGGCTATAATGAGGGGGTGTGTTGGACTGTCATAGAGAGGGTCTGTAATGAGGGGGTGCGTTGGGCTGTAATGAGGAGAGTGGCTGTAATGAGGGGGTGTGTTGGACTGTCATAGAGTGGAGCTGTAATGAGGGGATGTGTTGAGCTGTAATGAGGAGAGTGGCTGTAATGAAGGGGTGTGTTGGGCTGTAAATATAGGGGGCATGTTGGGCTGTAATGAGGGGATGTGTTGAGCTATAATAGAGAGGGGCTGTAATAGAGGGTCTGTAATAGAGAGGGGGTGTGATGGGCTATAATGATGGGGTGTGTTGAGCTGTAATAGAGAGGGGCTGTAATGAGGGGGTGTGTTGGGCTGTAATAGAGAGGGGGGTTGTTGGGCTATAATGAGGAGAGCGGCTGTAATGAGGGGGTGTGTTGGACTGTAATAGAGAGGGGCTGTAGTGAGGGTGTGTGTTGGGCTGTATTGAGGAAAGTAGCTATAATGAGGGTGTGTGTTGGACTGTAATAGAGGGGTTGGAATAGAGAGGTGGCATGTTGGGCTGTAATGAGGGCGTGTGTTGAGCTGTAATAGAGAGGGGCTGTAATGAGTGGGTGTGTTGGGCTGTAATAGAGAGGGGGCATGTTGGGCTATAATGAGGAGAGCGGCTGTAATGAGGGGGTGTGTTGGACTGTCATAGAGAGGAGCTGTAATGAGGGGATGTGTTGGGCTGTAATGAGGAGAGTGGCTGCAATGAGGGCGTGTGTTGGACTGTAATAGAGGGGC
The DNA here is from genome assembly GCF_017639515.1 of Carcharodon carcharias. Classification (NCBI taxonomy): domain Eukaryota; kingdom Metazoa; phylum Chordata; class Chondrichthyes; order Lamniformes; family Lamnidae; genus Carcharodon; species Carcharodon carcharias. The sequence goes on along the minus strand of NW_024470665.1, from coordinate 680,774 downwards.
TGTAAACAGAGAGGGCATGTTGGGCTGTAATGAGGGGATGTGTTGAGCTATAATAGAGAGGGGCTGTAATGAGGGTGTGTTGGACTGTAATAGAGGGGCTGTAATTGAGAGGGGGTGTGTTGGGCTGTCATAGAGAGGGGCTGTAATGAGGGGGTGTGTTGGACTGTAATAGAGAGGGGCTGTAATGAGGGTGTGTGTTGGGCTGTAATGAGGAGAGTGGCTATAATGAGGGTGTGTGTTGGACTGTAATAGAGGGGTTGGAATAGAGAGCGGGCATGTTGGGCTGTAATGAGGGGGTGTGTTGGGCTGTAATGAGGAGATTGGCTGTAATGAGGGTGTGTGTTGGACTGTAATAGAGGGGCTGTAATAGAGAGGGGGCATGTTGGGCTGTAATGAGGGGATGTGTTGAGCTGTAATGAGGAGAGTGGCTGTAATGAGGGCGTGTGTTGGGCTGTAATAGAGAGGGGCTATAATGAGGGGGTGTGTTGGACTGTCATAGAGAGGGTCTGTAATGAGGAGGTGCATTGGGGTGTAATGAGGAAAGTGGCTGTAATGAGGGGATGTGTTGAGCTATAATAGAGAGGGGCTGTAATGAAGGGGTGTGTTGGACAGTCATAGAGTGGAGCTGTAATGAGGGGATGTGTTGGGCTGTTATGAGGAGAGTGGCTGCAATGAGGGTGTGTGTTGGACTGTAATAGAGGAGCTGTAAAGAGAGGGGGCATGTTGGGCTGTAATGAGGGGATGTGTTGAGATATAATAGAGAGGGGCTGTAATGAGGGTGTGTGTTGGGCTGTAATGAGGAGAGTGGCTGCAATGAAGGTGTGTGTTGGACTGTAATAGAGGGGCTGTAATAGAGAGGGGGTGTGTTGGGCTGTAATAGGGGCTGTAATGAGGGTGTGTGTTGGGCTGTCATAGAGAGGGGCTGTAATGAGGGGGTGTGTTGGACTGTCATAGAGAGGGGCTGTAATGAGGGGGTGTGTTGGACTGTAATAGAGAGGGGCTGTAATGAGGGTGTGTGTTGGGCTGTAACAGAGAGGGGCTATAATGAGGGCGTGTGTTGGACTGTCATAGAGAGGGTCTGTAATGAGGGGGTGCGTTGGGCTGTAATGAGGAGAGTGGCTGTAATGAGGGGGTGTGTTGGACTGTCAGAGTGGAGCTGTAATGAGGGGATGTGTTGAGCTGTAATGAGGAGAGTGGATGTAATGAAGGGGTGTGTTGGACTGTAATAGAGGGGCTGTAATAGAGAGGGGGTGTGTTGGGCTATAATGATGGGGTGTGTTGAGCTGTAATAGAGAGAGGCTGTAATGAGGGTGTGTGTTGGACTGTCATAGAGAGGGTCTGTAATGAGGGGGTGCATTGGGCTGTAATGAGGAGAGTGGCTGTAATGAGGGGGTGTGTTGGACTGTCATAGAGTGGAGCTGTAATGAGGGGATGTGTTGAGCTGTAATGAGGAGAGTGGCTGTAATGAAGGGGTGTGTTGGGCTGTAATAGAGGGGCTGTAAAGAGAGGGGGCATGTTCGGCTGTAATGAGGGGATGTGTTGAGCTATAATAGAGAGGAGCTGTAATGAGGGTGTGTGTTGGACTGTAATAGAGGGGCTGTAATAGAGAGGGGGTGTGTTGGGCTATAATGATGGGGTGTGTTGAGCTGTAATAGAGAGGGGCTGTAATGAGGGGGTGTGTTGGGCTGTAATAGAGAGGGGGTGCTGGGCGATAATGAGGAGAGCGGCTGTAATGAGGGAGTGTGTTGGACTGTCATAGAGAGGAGCTGTAATGAGGGGATGTGTTGGGCTGTAATGAGGAGAGTGGCTGCAATGAGGGTTTGTGTTGGACTATAATAGAGGGGCTGTAAAGAGAGGGGGCATGTTGGGCTGTAATGAGGGGATGTGTTGAGCTATAATAGAGGGGCTGTAATGAGGGTGTGTGTTGGGCTGTAATAGAGAGGGGCTGTAATGATGGGGTGTGTTGGACTGTAATAGAGGGGCTGTAATAGAGAGGGAGTGTGTTGGGCTATAATGAGGAGATCGGCTGTAATGAGGGAGTGTGTTGGACTGTCATAGGGAGGAGCTGTAATGAGGGGATGTGTTGGGCTGTAATGAGGAGAGTGGCTGCAATGACGGTGTGTGTTGGACTGTAATAGAGGGGCTGTAAAGAGAGGGGGCATGTTGGGCTGTAATGAGGGGATATGTTGAGCTATAATAGAGAGGGGCTGTAATGAGGGTGTGTGTTGGACTGTAATAGAGGGGCTGTAATAGAGAGGGTGTGTGTTGGGCTATAATGAGGGGATGTGTTGAGCTGTAATAGGGGCTGTAATGAGGGGGTGTGTTGGGCTGTAATGATGAGAGTGGCTGTGTTGGACTGTAATAGAGAGGGGCTGTAATGAGGGTGTGTGTTGGGCTGTAATGAGGGGAGTGGCTGTAATGAGGGTGTGTGTTGGACTATAATAGATGGGCTGCAATAGTGAGGGGGCATGTTGGGCTATAATGAGGGGATGTGTTAAGCTGTAAAAGAGTGGCTGTAATGAGGGTGTGTGTTGGGCTGTAATAGAGAGGGACTGTAATGAGGGGTTGTGTTGGGCTGTAATAGAGAGGGGCTGTAATGAGGGGGTGTGTTGGACTGTAATAAAGGGGCTGTAATAGAGAGGCGGTGTGTTGGGCTATAATAAGGGGATGTGTTGAGCTGTAAAGAGAGTGGCTATAATGAGGGTGTGTGTTGGACTGTAATAGAGGGGTTGGAAGAGAGAGGGGGCATGTTGGGCTGTAATGAGAGGATGTTTTGAGCTGTAATAGAGAGTGACTGTAATGAGGGCATGTGTTGGGCTGTAATAGAGAGGGGCTATAATGAGGGTGTGTGTTGGACTGTAATAGAGGGGTTGGAAGAGAGAGGGGGCATGTTGGGCTGTAATGAGGGGATGTTTTGAGCTGTAATAGAGAGTGACTGTAATGAGGGCGTGTGTTGGGCTGTAATAGAGAGGGGCTATAATGAGGGGGTGTGTTGGACTGTCATAGAGAGGGTCTGTAATGAGGGGGTGCGTTGGGCTGTAATGAGGAGAGTGGCTGTAATGAGGGGTGTGTTGGACTGTCATAGAGTGGAGCTGTAATGAGGGGATGTGTTGAGCTGTAATGAGGAGAGTGGCTGTAATGAAGGGGTGTGTTGGGCTGTAAATATAGGGGGCATGTTGGGCTGTAATGAGGGGATGTGTTGAGCTATAATAGAGAGGGTCTGTAATAGAGAGGGGGTGTGATGGGCTATAATGATGGGGTGTGTTGAGCTGTAATAGAGAGGGGCTGTAATGAGGGGGTGTGTTGGGCTGTAATAGAGAGGGGGGTTGTTGGGCTATAATGAGGAGAGCGGCTGTAATGAGGGGGTGTGTTGGACTGTAATAGAGAGGGGCTGTAGTGAGGGTGTGTTGGGCTGTATTGAGGAAAGTAGCTATAATGAGGGTGTGTGTTGGACTGTAATAGAGGGGTTGGAATAGAGAGGTGGCATGTTGGGCTGTAATGAGGGTGTGTGTTGAGCTGTAATAGAGAGGGGCTGTAATGAGTGGGTGTGTTGGGCTGTAATAGAGAGGGGGCATGTTGGGCTATAATGAGGAGAGCGGCTGTAATGAGGGGGTGTGTTGGACTGTCATAGAGAGGAGCTGTAATGAGGGGATGTGTTGGGCTGTAATGAGGAGAGTGGCTGCAATGAGGGCGTGTGTTGGACTGTAATAGAGGGGCTGTAAACAGAGAGGGCATGTTGGGCTGTGATGAGGGGATGTGTTGAGCTATAATAGAGAGGGGCTGTAATGAGGGTGTGTTGGACTGTAATAGAGGGGCTGTAATTGAGAGGGGGTGTGTTGGGCTGTCATAGAGAGGGGCTGTAATGAGGGGGTGTGTTGGACTGTAATAGAGAGGGGCTGTAATGAGGGTGTGTGTTGGGCTGTAATGAGGAGAGTGGCTATAATGAGGGTGTGTGTTGGACTGTAATAGAGGGGTTGGAATAGAGAGCGGGCATGTTGGGCTGTAATGAGGGGGTGTGTTGGGCTGTAATGAGGAGATTGGCTGTAATGAGGGTGTGTGTTGGACTGTAATAGAGGGGCTGTAATAGAGAGGGGGCATGTTGGGCTGTAATGAGGGGATGTGTTGAGCTGTAATGAGGAGAGTGGCTGTAATGAGGGCGTGTGTTGGGCTGTAATAGAGAGGGGCTATAACGAGGGGATGTGTTGAGCTGTAATGAGGAGAGTGGCTGTAATGAGGGCGTGTGTTGGGCTGCAATAGAGAGGGGGTGTGTTGAGCTGTACTAGAGAGGGGCTGTAATGATGGGGTGTGTTGGACTGTAAAAAAGAGAGGGGTGTGTTGGGCTGTAATAGAAAGGGGCTGTGATAGAGAGCGGTTTTAATGAGGGGGTGTGTTGGACTGTAATAGCGAGGGGTTGTAATTAGGGGTTGGTTTGGGCTGTCATAGAGAGGGCCTGTAATGAAGGTGTGTGTTGGGCTGTAATAGAGAGGGGGTGTCTTGGTCTGTAATGCAGAGGATCTGTAATGGTCTATAAGGGGGACTCTGACGCACATGTGTTGTGACTGAGATGCTGTGTTGTGCTCCACAGATGCCTACACAATGAAACTGTTTGACCGCAGTGTGGACCTGGCTCAGTTCAATGAGAATACACCGCTGTACCCCATCTGCAGGGCCTGGATGAGGAACAACCCCACCCTCCGGGAGGGGGCACGCACCCCAAGTCCCCAACCACCTGCTGCACTTGAGGATGAGGAGGTGAGTAGGTGTTTTCCACCCAATTCTACTATTACGGAAGCCTTAATAATATATGATCAGACGGAGTTTGACAAAAGGGAAATCCTGTTTGACAAATTTCTTATAGAGTTTTTTAAGGATGTAACTAGTAGGGTAAATAAAGGGGAACCAGTAGATGTAGTATACCTGGATTTCCAAAAGGCATTTGATAAGGTGCCACACAAAAAGTTAATAGGCAAAATGGGAGCTGGTGGAGTTGGGGGTAATATATTAGCATGGATAGAGAACCGATTAACCAACAGGAAACAGAGAGTACGGATAAATGGGACATTTTCAGATTGGCAGACAGTGCATAGTGGAGTGCCGCAAGGATCAGTGCTGGGACCTCAGCTATTTACAATCTATATCAATGACCTAGATGAAGAGGCAGAGAGTAATATATCTAAGTTTGCTGATGATAGCAAGCTGGGTGGGAAGGTAAGCTGCGGGGAGGACACAGAGAGACTGCAAAGAGATATAGACAGGTTAGGTGAATGGCCAACAAGATGGCAGATGGAGTATAATGTGGGGAAGTGTGAAGTTTCTCACTTTGGTCGTGAGAATAGAAAAGTAGAATGTTTTTTTTAAGAGGTGAGAACCTTGTGAACGTTGAGGTTCAGAGGGACTTGGCTGTGTTTGTAGAAGGATTGCAGAAAGTTAGCATGCGGACACGGCAAACCGTTAGGAAGGAAAGTAGCACATTGGCCTTTACTGCAGGGGATTGGAGGACACGAATGAAGAAATCTTGCTGCAGTTGTACAGGGGTTTGGTGAGACCACATCTGGAATACCGTGCGCAGTTTTGGTCTCCACATTTAAGGAAGGATAGACTTGTATAGGAGCCGGTACAGCGAAGGATTTGTCCCCGGGATGAGGGGGCTGTCCTATGATGAGAGGCTGAGTAAATTCTCTGGAGGTTAGAAGAACGAGAGGCGATCTCATTGAAACCTACAAGATTCTGAAGGGCTTTGATGGGGTGGACGCTGAGAGATTGTTTCCACTGGTCGGGGAGTCTAAAACACGGGGGCCACAGTCTCAGGATAAGGAGCTGATCACTTAGGGCTGAGATGAGGTGAAATTCCTTCACACAAAGGGTTGTGAAGCTTTGGAATTCTCTACCCCGGAGGGTTGTGGATGCTCCATGGTTGAGTACGTTTAAGGCCGGGATGGACAGATTTTTGGTGTCTCGTGGAACTAAGGGATATGGGGAGCAGGCAAATGGGTAAATGGAGTTGAAGCTCAAGATCAGCCATGATCGTATTGAATGGTGGGGCAGGTTTGATGGGCCGAATGGTCTACTCCTGCTGCCTGGGTCAGAGAGCACGGGGTGGGGGGGGCGGTGGGGGGCACAGGGTGAGGAGAGGGGTAAGACCCTGGGTCAGACAGGGCAGGGGAGCAAGGGGTGGTTGTGGGGTGTGAGGGTTAGTCACACTCTCCATATGGAAGCTGCTTGGGATTTCTGGAACAAGTGATGAGGGATTGGATTTCTCCTTTCGCAGGTTGCTGAGGTGATGAACGGGAAGTGTCAGGATATTTACAGACTGCCGGTCCCCATCCCCTGCTCCCTGAACACACGAGGCCATCCTGTCAGTCTGCGCATTCCATCTCCACTACCTTTCACAGAGAAACCGCTTGATATCAACATGGTAACCACACGGTGACGGGACGCGGGTCTGTGTCTGTGATTCCCCCACACGGTGACGGGACGCGGGTCTGTGTCTGTGATTCCCCCACACGGTGACGGGCCGTGGGTCTGTGTGTGTGATTCCCCCACACGGTGACAGGTCTGTGTCTGTGATTCCCCCACACGGTGACGGGCCGTGGGTCTGTGTGTGTGATTCCCCCACACGGTGACGGGCCGTGGGTCTGTGTCTGTGATTCCCCCACACGGTGACGGGCCGTGGGTCTGTGTCTGTGATTGCCCCACACGGTGACGGGACACGGGTCTGTGTCTGTGATTCCCCCACACGGTGACGGGACACGGGTCTGTGTCTGTGATTCCCCCACACGGTGACGGGACACGGGTCTGTGTCTGTGATTCCCCCACACGGTGACGGGATGTGGGTCTGTGTCTGTGATTCCCCCACACGGTGACGGGACACGGGTCTGTGTCTGTGATTCCCCCACACGGTGACGGGATGTGGGTCTGTGTCTGTGATTCCCCCACATGGTGACGGGATGTGGGTCTATGTCTGTGATTCCCCCACACGGTGACGGGTCTGTGTCTGTGATTTCCCCACACGGTGACGGGACGTGGGTCTGTGAAGACTCAGTAACATTATAGGTGAGTGTATTTACCCATCAGGAAAATCTTCATGCTATATACCCTGTGTTCCTATCAGAGTCGCAGTAATGCCCCTGGTGTACCCACCTTGCTCTACAATCACATGGATCGCTGGAAGAAGATTCGACAGAGGTGAGTCCATTCTAGACTGCGAATTCTGAAACCTCCCCCCTTTAAACAACCCACATCCCAACACTCGAGACCCTGTGGGAAAGTGTCAGATCAGACTGTCTCCCCATTTCACACTAATTCCTGGAACTGATCTATCCTTGTTAGCTTAAAGGCAATCCAAACCCCTTCCCGTTCACTCCCACTGTATACGATCCCAATGGATCCAAACCCCTTCCCGTTCACTCCCACTGTATACGATCCCAATGGATCCAAACCCCTTCCCGTTCATTCCCACTGTACATGATCCCAATGGATCCAAACCCCTTCCCGTTCACTCCCACTGTATACGATCCCAATGGACCCAAACCCCTTCCCGTTCACTCCCACCGTACACGATCCCAATAGATCCAAACCCCTTCCCGTTCACTCCCACCGTACACGATCCCAATGGATCCAAACCCCTTCCCGTTCACTCCCACCGTACACAATCCCAATGGACCCAAACCCCTTCCCGTTCACTCCCACCACACACAATCCCAATGGACCCAAACCCCTTCCCTTTCACTCCCACTGTACACAATCCCAATGGACCCAAACCCCTTCCCGTTCACTCCCACCGTACACGATCCCAATAGATCCAAACCCCTTCCCGTTCACTCCCACCGTACACGATCCCAATGGATCCAAACCCCTTCCCGTTCACTCCCACCGTACACAATCCCAATGGACCCAAACCCCTTCCCGTTCACTCCCACCACACACAATCCCAATGGACCCAAACCCCTTCCCTTTCACTCCCACTGTACACAATCCCAATGGACCCAAACCCCTTCCCTTTCACTCCCACTGTACACAATCCCAATGGACCCAAACCCCTTCCCGTTCACTCCCACTGTACACAATCCCAATGAACCCAAACCCCTTCCCATTGAATCCCACTGTACACAATCCCAATGAACCCAAACCCCTTCCCGTTCACTCCCACTGTACACAATCCCAATGAACCCAAACCCCTTCCCGTTCACTCCCACCGTACACAATCCCAATGGACCCAAACCCCTTCCCATTCACTCCCACCGTACACAATCCCAATGGTCCCAATCCCCTTCCCGTTCACTCCCACCGTACACAGTCCCAATGGTCCCAAACCCCTTCCCGTTCACTCCCACCGTACACAGTCCCAATGGACACCAATCCTTCTCCAGTGTTTGTCACTGTTGCATTGTGGCTCAGGTTTTGTTTTGCACATTCCCTGTTTGAGTTGATGTAGCTGAGCCAGTCTCTGGTCTTCTCCCTCAGGTGGAAGGAGTCCTCACACAGGAACCAGCACCGTTACACAGACAGCATGAAGATTCTGAAGGACATGTTTGAGCGGCAGTGAGGGCTCACCCTGTCTGTCTTTACACAGAGACTCCAGCCGGGATCCTTACCCAGCCACGCCACGCTGATCTGTATGCACATGGTCACATTGTGATGGGTGTGCTGCAACCCTCCAACCCCTACCCCTCATGTTGGCGGTAGGACACGCAGGAAGAGAGTTACTGGCCTGTCTCTGACTGGGCTGCGACTGAAGGCACTCCTGGTTCTTCTGGGCTTCCCACATTAAGATAATTACCCCCTTGCTCTCCCTGTCTCTGGTCGGAGCAGCAACATCCTAGCTCTCCTCCCCACTGCTGTGATGTTGAGTTCGCTCATGGCTGGGCTGGGGGTCCAGACCCTGCAGTATCATGGGCTCTGGGTGACAGAGAATGAGGCTAAAATCAGCAAGTTCAGGATCCTAGTCGTTGTCTCCTCACTAGCCTCTGGAATCAAACCGTCGTCTTGGTGTCTATGTCTTTCGTCTGTGTGAGTTGTCTGGATTTTCTTGTCTGTCTGCACACCTTGAGGTTTGAGTGCATATCTCTGTATCTGTTTGTCTGTATCCGTGTCTCTGCCTGTCTTTGAATTTGCCTCTATATCTATCCGTCTGCTCGTATCACTGCGTCTGTATGTGTGTGTGTGTGTGTGTCTTTACGCTTGACTGAATGTTTGTCGGTGTGTACGTCTGCATGTGTCTCATAGTGCATGTCTGGATCCATTCCACGGAATCGCAGGTGATCTGATTGGCATTGCCTTGATCCAGATCCCAGAGCAGGCTGAGAGATTCCCCCTTCCTACCCCTCTGCGAGTGAACATAAAGCCCAGGGCTGTTAGACTAATGTGGCCCTGGAAAGACTCCGGCCAGTCGGGACCCGGCTTCTAGTCCCGGTGGTTTGTACAGAGGCTTCTTTTTGTCCCGCCATGGTTAACGTTCAGACATTCTCCACTTTCTCTCTGGGTTTATCTTTGAGATGTCATGTTGTCCTTTAAGAAAATAAAGCTGTCCAATGGGCCATGTGGAGTGTGTGGAATTTTTCATATCCAGTCGCACTCGCTCTGCCGGCAACTCAGGCTATAAAACAGTCGACTGCTTTTGATAATAAATACCCACCACCTCCGACCTCTAACTCAGCCAGGGTTCCTGCTCCTGATCACTATCCAGTGATCCCTGGGTTAGAGAGAGAGAGAGAGAGGAAATCAGCCAGGGTTCCTGCTCCTGATCACTGTCCAGTGATCCCTGGGTTAGAGAGAGAGGGGAAATCAGCCAGGGTTCCTGCTCCTGATCACTGTCCAGTGATCCCTGGGTTAGAGAGAGAGGGGAAATCAGCCAGGGTTCCTGCTCCTGATCACTGTCCAGTGATCCCTGGGTTAGAGAGAGAGAGGGGAAATCAGCCAGGGTTCCTGCTCCTGATCACTGTCCAGTGATCCCTGGGTTAGAGAGAGAGGGGAAATCAGTCAGGGTTCCTGCTCCTGATCACTGTCCAGTGATCCCTGGGTTAGAGAGAGAGGGGAAATCAGCCAGGGTTCCTGCTCCTGATCACTGTCCAGTGATTCCTGGGTTAGAGAGAGAGAGAGAGAGAGAGAGGGGAAATCAGCCAGGGTTCCTGCTCCTGATCACTGTCCAGTGATCCCTGGGTTAAAGAGAGAGGGGAAATCAGCCAGGGTTCCTGCACCTGTTCATGGATCCCCTCTTCGCATTCCTGCCAGTTCTCCCAACTCCGATATTCTCCCTCACTCTCCCTTGTTTTGCCTAGTTTCACTCCTAACACCTGTTTTTGTTATTCCTGGATCTCCTCACTCTTGGATCAAGTTAATATTTTGTCAGTTTAATAGTTCTTTGTTGTGAGAGGTAGGCACCATTGCCCCTTATCCAATTGTTTAACACAGCATGCAGCCTGCTGGTACTGCAGGAGCACTGACCAGTGTCTGATTCCCCAGACCACTGACCCCTACCAGAGACCACTGAAGTTTATCCCAGACCACAAGCACCTGTCCCCACCAGTACCGTACCCTAGTGTTATACAGTGACAGACCTGTCCCACCAGTACTGTGCCCCAGTGTTATACAGTGACAGACCTGTCCCACCAGTATTGTACCCCAGTGTTGTACAGTGACAAACGTCGTATCACCGCCAATACTAAGGGTCTGTGCCTATGCCCTAGTCCCTCTGGAGATATTGCTTTGCTCTGGCCATAGGTCAAGGTTTTCAGGCAGTTGCTGTGTCTGGATTCAGGATGAATATCAGAATGACCAGCAGTCACTGCACAACACAGGGACCAATGTCACAAATATAGTACACAATTCCATCAGTAGTGGCTGACAGAGATGAAACCTTTACGTTTACATCAGTTTCAATCTCTTCGTAATGTCCTAAGATTCTTCAGAGGTGATGACTCATTTCTTAAACAAGTTAGTTGTAATGTAGGAAATGTAGCAGCCAATTTGGCAACAGCAAGATCCCACAAATGGGAATGTGATAATGCCCCTGATCATCTGTTTTTTGTGATGTTGGTTGAGGGATAAATATCGGTCCCAGGACACTGGGGAGAATTTCCCTTGTTCTCCTTCCTAATAGTGGCCATGGGATCTTTCACACCCGCTCGAGAGAGCAGACGGGGCCTTGGTTTAATGTCTCATCTAAAAGACAGTGCAGCACTCCCTCAGTACCGACCCTCTGACAGTGCAGCACCCCCTCAGTACTGACCCTCTGACAGTGCAGCACCCCCTCAGTACTGACCCTCTGACAGTGCAGCACCCCCTCAGCACTGACCCTCCGACAGTGCGGTGCTCCCTCAGCGCTGACCCTATGACAGTGCGGCACACCCTCAGCACTGACCCTCCGACAGTGCGGTGCTCCCTCAGCGCTGACCCTATGACAGTGCGGCACTCCCTCAGCAATGTACTGCAGTGGCGTGTTTGATTATGGGTTTCAGTTTGAGAAGAGCTGCAAATGCACAAGATTCTGAGTCGAGAAAAGAGATTGTTAAAGTCACGGAGCCATGGCTGACTCGAGTCTCCAAAGCTAATCAGGACTGACATGTGTGCAGAAGGCAAGTCGACACTGAATTCTATCCATCTGTTTCTTTAGATGGCACGGTGAGGTTCAGACAGCTGCACGCGCTGGCTCGGATGTCTACGCACACTCACCCCCACGCAGACACATGCACCTACACTCGCAGTCACATACACACCCACACACACACACCCCCCAATCAGATAGCTGGCTCCCTCAGCAAACACAAACCAGAGTTTACAATCACCGGCATTTTTATATATTTTTAAAACAAAGTGTTAGGAAAAAAAAAGACATTTTAAAAGACAAATCTAAAATCCTGTACACGTTTACCCCTCCCTGCCCTCCCCACCTCTTCAGACATTACCCAGTGATACCTCGAGACAGTCTTTGGTACAATAAATTAAAAAAAAAAGACAAAAGCTAATTGTCACTATGCTCTGAAACTAATGCTTTTTCATGTCCCCTTTTTTTAAAGTTCCGCCTCCCCCAGAGTCTTTCTGACAGCTACAGCCCCCAGACACTGTGTGTGGGTGTGTGGAGCACAGAGCAGGGGTGGCTGACTGCCTTTAATACTGAATGCTACGACTGTAATTTCTATGGTTCCCCACATTGCCCCATGCCACCAGCAGAAAGGGGCACAGAGAAGGAGACACAGCAGTTTTGAGAAGCTGTAGAAAATGAGATGTGCTGCAGCCAGGAGCTCCACAATCCCATACACGCATGCACATACAAGACCAACTCTAATGAAATAAACAGCAGTCAGCGTAGTGTTAGATTGGAGTAGCTGCAGGTAAGGAGCGACTTGAGTCACAGAGAGAATGCAGGAGAGGTGAGGGGAGGATTGGCAGAGTCAATAGAAAGAGAGAGAAGTTAGGAGGGTACAGGAGAGGGAAGATAGATGGAGTATGTGCTCTTGAGGAATCCACCAGAAATCCTGGTCATCCAAGAGACGACGGAGGTGGAGGCTGTGAGGGATTCCAAAAGCATGTTCTCCTGTGTGTTTACACGATTTCAATAAAGTCGCTTTGCACCAGTGTTTGGAAACAGTAAAGATAACAATGAAATCAGAAGAGGTAGAGGCAGAGTGAGAGAGAGAGAGAGAGAGACAGAGAGCGAATGAGAAAGAGAGAGAGAAAGTGAAAGAATGCAAGAGCAAGTGTGAGAGCGTGAGTAGTTGGGGGGGGGGGGGGGGGGGGGGGGGCAGGGCGGGGGGAGTGTGAGTGTGAGGGGGAGAGCGAGAGTATGAGGGAGGGAGCGAGGGCTTGAGGGAGGGAGTGAGGTGAGGGAGAAGGTGAGAGAGCACGCCAGAGTGTGAGAAATAGGGAGTGAGTGTGGAGAACACGAGAGACATAGAAAAACCAGCTCCTGGAGACACAGGGATCAGAAACTCCACCATTTCCTCAGCAAAAAAAGCAACAAAGCCCTTTTAAGCTCTGGCACAGACTATTAAATAAATAAGAGAAAACAAATTTACAATGACAGCTCGGTTCAGATGAGAAAGTTGCAGTAAAATGCTCACTCCCTCTACCTTGAGCACCACCCCGCCGCCAACCCACCCACCACCACCCCCCCACCCCCCCACTCTGCCCTGACCCATGCAGCACTTGATCAATGTTATGGCTTTATTCATTTCCATCTTTTATATAATATATAGAATTTGCTTTTATCTCCGTTTAGTTATCATCAGGAAGTGGCTGTTGAGCTTTGCTGAGGGCAGAAGCCCATCATCGGCGTGCTGTCTGGTTCAGGTCTGGAGCGGAGCTGCCTGGGACCCCTCGGCGGGCTGTCAGTCTCAGAGCCTGGGGGGGCAGAAGGTGGGTACAGGCTGTGCACGGGTATGGCTGTCCTAGTCCGAAGGTGCAAACCCGAGGATCCTCGCTGGGTGGAGTCCGGACTCTGGGGGGAGAGGAGGAGGAAGGCGTGGGCAGAGGCAGCAGGATCGGGTGCCAGCGGTGGGGAGCCAGGCAGCAGCTGGCGATGGTGGTGGTGGTGGTGGTGGTGGTGGTGGTGGTACTGGTGCTGCTGTGGTACCCTGACGCTCCCGTGGCGGTAGAGGTGGTGCTCGTTACCTTGGAGGTGCTGCTGTGGAGCCGCAGTCACGGGGTGAGGGAGCAGCGAGGGGTACAGATCGCTGCTGCTTCTGGTTGGCGCGTCTCCGCTGGTCCACAGGCGCAGCTGCTGGTGGTGCACTGAAGGCGGCGGAACCTAGAAATACAAGACACAGCAACATTAGCGATGGCAGGGCAGTCAGCTGGACAGCCCAGTCCAAAACAAAACCACACGAGGTATACAGGATGCACAACCCATCCAACCCTGTTATCTACACTTGGTTCACTGCTCTCAGTTCAGGGCAACAAGCATTAAGGGTAACTGAGCTCTCCTTAATGATCCCTGCGTTAGAGAGAGGGGAAATCAGCCAGGGTTCCTGCTCCTGATCACTGTCCAGTGATCCCTGGGTTAGAGAGAGAGAGAGGGGAAATCAGCCAGGGTTCCTGCTCCTGACCACTGCCCAGTGATCCCTGGGTTAGAGAGAGAGAGGGGAAATCAGCCAGGGTTCCTGCTCATGATCACTGTCCAGTGATCCCTGGGTTAGAGAGAGAGAGAGAGAGAGAGGGGAAATCAGCCAGGGTTCCTGCTCCTGATCACTGTCCAGTGATCCCTGGGTTAGAGAGAGAGGGGAAATCAGCCAGGGTTCCTGCTCCTGATCACTGTCCAGTGATCCCCTGGGTTAGAGAGAGAGGGAGAGGGGAAATCAGCCAGGGTTCCTGCTCCTGATCACTGTCCAGTGATCTCTGGGTTAGAGAGAGAGAGGGGAAATCAGCCAGGGTTCCTGCTCCTGATCACTGTCCAGTGATCCCTGGGTTAGAGAGAGAGAGGGGAAATCAGCCAGGGTTCCTGCTCCTGATCAATGTCCAGTGATCCCTGGGTTAGAGAGAGAGAGAGGGGAAATCAGCCAGGGTTCCTGCTCCTGATCACTGTCCAGTGATCCCTGGCAGGAAAGTGAGCTGTTGGGCAACGAGTATGATGTCTCCTACAGCGGAACAGGAATAGGAGGCTATTCAGTCCCTTTGAGCCTGTTACACAGGAACAGGAGGAGGCCCATTCAGCCCCCTCGAGCCTGTTACACAGGAACAGGAGGAGGCCCATTCACCCCCCTCGAGCCTGTTACACAGGAACAGGAGGAGGCCCATTCAGCCCCCTCGAGCCTGTTACACAGGAACAGGAGGAGGCCCATTAACCCCCTCCAGCCTGTTACACAGGAACAAGAGGAGGCCCATTCAGCCTCCCCTAGCCCATTACACAATCACAAAATCATTATGGTGTAGGAGGCCATTCTGCCCATCGTGTCCTACCAGTTCTCAGAGCATTTTAACTTAGTTCCAATCTACAGCCTTTTCTCCATAACCCTGCACATTGTTTCTATTTGGATAATCATCCACTGCCCTTTTGAATGCCTCGATTGAACCTGCCTCCACCACATTTGCAGGCCGTGCATTCCAGACCCCAACCACTCGCTGTGTGAAAAAGTTTTTTCTCACCTCACATTTGCTCCTTTTGCAAAACAATTTAAATCTGTGCCCTCTGGTTCTCCATCCGTTTACGAGTGGGAACAGTTTCTCACTATCTCCTCTGTCGAGGCCCCACATTATTTTGAAAACTTCTATCAAGTCTCCTTTCAGCCTTCTCCTCTCCAAGGAAAACAGTCCCAACTTCTCCAATCTTTCCTCATATCTGACATTTCTCATCCCTGGAACCATTCTTGTAAACCTCTTCTGCATTCTCTTCAATGCATTCACATCCTTCCTAATGTGGCACCTAGAACTGTACACAGTACCCCAGCTGAGATCTAACCATGTCCTATATAAATTCAGCAAAACCTCCCTGGTCTTGTACTCTATGCCCCTATCAATGAAGCCTAGAATACTGTATGCTTTAGAAACAGCTCTCTCTACCTGTCCTGCCACCTTTAATGACTTATGGACATATACACCCAGGTCTCTCTGCTCCTGCACACCCTTTAGAATAGCACCCTTTATTTCATACTCTCTCCATGTTCTTTGTACCAAAGTGTCTCACCTCACACTTCTCTGCATTGAACTTCATCTGCCACCTACCTGCCCACTCCACCAATGTGTCAATGTCCTTTTGAAGTTCTACACTGTCCTCCTCACATAAAAAAGGAAAAGCAAGGGTCCCAATACTGACCCCTGGGGAACTCCACTACAAACCTTCCTCCAGCCCGAAAAATACCCATTGACCATTACTCTCTGTTTCCTATCCCTCAGCCAATTTTGTATCCATGTTGCTTTTGTCCCTTTTATTCCACGACCTATAAACTTTCCTCACCTGTCCGTTGTGTGGCACTGTATTGAACACCTTTTGGAAGTCCTGATACACCACATCAACAGCCTTGCCCTCATCAACCATCGCTGTTACCTCTTCAAAAAACTCCAGCAAGTTAGTTAGACACGATTTTCCTTTTACAAATCCATCCTGACTCTTCCGAATCAATCCACAATTTTCCATGTGATTATTAATTCTATCCTGAATAATTGTTTCTAGAAGTTTCCCCACCACCGAAGTTAAACTGACTGGCCTGTAATTGCAGGGCAGATCTTTACAACCTTTTTTGAACAAGGGCATAATGTCTGCAGTTCTCCAGTCCTTCAGCACCTCCCCCGAATCCAGGGGCCATTGAAAGATTATGGCTGGTGCCTCTGCAATTTCCACTCTAGCTTCCTTCAATATTCTTGGATACATCTCATCCGGTCCCAGTGCCTTATCAACTTTAAGTACCGACAGCTTATCCAATACCTCCTCATCATCAATTTTAAACCCTTCCAGTGACTGAGTTTCCTCCTCTGTCACCTTGGCACTGGGCAACATCCACCTTGTAGGTAAAGACAGATGCAAAGTATTCATTTAACACCTCAGCCATGCCTCTTGCCTCTATGTACAAATCCCCTTTTTGGTCCCTAATTGGCCCTGCTCCCCCTTTTACCACCCTTTTCCTATTGATGTGATTATAGATTACTCTGGGATATTAGCTGCCAGGCTTTTTTCATAACCCCTCTGCTTTTCGTATTTGCCTTTTCACATTCCTTCTGAATTCAGCTTGGTTCTCAATTGTATTTGTTACTTTACACAGGAACAGGAGGAGGCCCATTCAGCCCCCTCGAGCCTGTTACACAGGAACAGGAGGAGGCCCATTCAGCCCCCTCGAGCCTGTTACACAGTAACAGGAGGAGGCCCATTCAGCCCCCTCGAGCCTGTTACACAGGAACAGGAGGAGGCCCATTCAGCCCCCTCGAGCCTGTTACACAGGAACAGGAGGAGGCCCATTCAGCCCCCTCGAGCCTGTTACACAGGAACAGGAGGAGGCCCATTCAGCCCCCTCGAGCCTGTTACACAGGAACAGGAGGAGGCCCATTCAGCCCCCTCGAGCCTGTTACACAGGAACAGGAGGAGGCCCATTCAGCCCCCTCGAGCCTGTTACACAGGAACAGGAGGAGGCCCATTCAGCCCCCTCGAGCCTGTTACACAGGAACAGGAGGAGGCCCATTCAGCCCCCTCGAGCCTGTTACACAGGAACAGGAGGAGGCCCATTCAGCCCCCTCGAGCCTGTTACACAGGAACAGGAGGAGGCCCATTCAGCCCCCTCGAGCCTGTTACACAGGAACAGGAGGAGGCCCATTCAGCCCCCTCGAGCCTGTTACACAGGAACAGGAGGAGGCCCATTCAGCCCCCTCGAGCCTGTTACACAGGAACAGGAGGAGGCTGATTCAGCCCCCTCGAGCCTGTTACACAGGAACAGGAGGAGGCTGATTCAGCCCCCTCGAGCCTGTTACACAGGAACAGGAGGAGGCCCATTCAGCCCCCTCGAGCCTGTTACACAGGAACAGCAGGAAGTCCATTCAGCCCCCTCGAGCCTGTTACACAGGAACAGCAGGAGGTCCATTCAGCCCTCTCGAGCCTGTTACACAGGAACAGGAGGAGACCATTCAGCCCCTCAAGCCTGTTACACAGGAACAGGAGGAGGCCCATTCAGCCCCCTCGAGCCTGTTACACAGGAACAGGAGGAGGCCCATTCAGCCCCCTCGAGCCTGTTACACAGGAACAGGAGGAGGCCCATTCAGCCCCCTCGAGCCTGTTACACAGGAACAGGAGGAGGCCCATTCAGCCCCCTTGAGCCTGTTACACCATTCTAACAGATCACGCCTGATCTGTATCCACGCCATCTACCTGCCTTGGTTCTGTAATCCTTAATCCCCTTTACCAACAAAAATCTCTCAATCTCAGTTTTGAAATTTTCAATTGACCCCCCCGCCCAAGCCTCGACAGCTTTTTTGGGAGGGAGAGTTCCAGGTTTCCACTCCCCTTTGTGTGAGGAAGTGCTTCCTGACATCACCCCCTGAACGGCCTGGCTCGAATTTTAAGGTTCTGCCCCCTTGTCCTGGACTCCCCACACCAGGAGATGTAAATTTCTCTCTATCAACTCTATTGTATCTTTTAATCATCTTAAAGCCCTTGATTAGATCAGCCCTTTAATGAGCCTCTGTGGAGTGAGGGAGAATGAAGAGTTTGGTGAGGTTGAAAATTTCTGACAGTGTCCAGCTGCCAGTTCTGTTGGTACAGTCCGCACCAGTGGCTGCATGTAACCAGGAGCAGCGTGGCATAGGGAAACAACCAGAGATTGATGGAGGGCCCCCTGCTCTCTGAGAAATGACCTGGTGATCAGGCACTGCTCTGCCCCCTACACATTCTGTCAGAGTACACCAACAGCATCGGGATAGAAACAGCCGCTGGCACCTGAAGGAGCTGCACCGGAGACACCAGCCCTGGTCACAGAAGCTGCAGGAGCAGCCCCCAACCTCCCCAGTGTTGCTGACGGTGAAGGAAGGTAAGCAGTGCGAGACTGTCACACACCGAGGCAACACAAGCTTCCTCAGAGTCCGGTCTTCCCAGCACCACCCCCTGCCTCTTTTCCAGTTTAGTGGCTTCACTCCCTTCTCCAAAGGTGGATCCTTCTGCTGGAGGAGGCTTTTTGGCCGGGGGCGGGGGGGTGGTGCGGTGGTGTGGTCCTGTCCTGGGAGTGAATGCAGTGGGTGATCGGACTGACAGCAGAAACGTGAAGCAATGAGAAACTTCAGCGATCCGCATTGCCGGGATATTGCTCCACGCGATTTCCTGTAGCCTACATCCATCTGAAGCTGGAGGTGAAGGTCGGGTGGGTGGTGGGGTGTGGGGTTAGGGGGGCTTGTCTCCTTATCCGTGGGCAATCCCAGCAGATGGGGGCGCAGGGGCGCTCCCACTCAGGGCTCACTGCGGTACGTCGCTGGAACCAAAACGTCAGCAACATGGGTGAAATGGAAACCATTACTTCTGAACAGTCCCAACACGGCTGCAGTGCGGAGACCCAGATTCAGTTCAATCCAGGGCACAGATGAAGAGGCAAAATGGGGCCACAAGCTCTGGATACCCCATTCTCAGAAGGTCACAGCAATTAAACCAACTTCATACAACGCGGCACCAGGAGGTTGGGCAACACAGCGGGTATGGCAACACACTGGCACAGCTGGTCAGGGGAGTTAGCCCCTCCCTGGAGCCAAAACATGAGGGGAATGTGACATATAATATATGCAGACACACCCAGATAAACAAACACTTCTACTCAGACGTGTATACACATATATACAGACGCATATACACATCGATACAGTCGGATACAGACACGTACAGGCGCGTACAGACACACATGCGTGCGTATAGACACAAGCACGCGCATACAGACACCTAAGCACAGAAAACTCAGCCACATGGGTTACAATCACCACCTTTACAAACAAGATGAAAAGATAGTCATTCATTGGGATCTGGGACGCCCACCCTGCCTCTTTGTACCAACAAACAAACCAATGAATGCAATTGAGACCACCGAATGGAAGCAGAGAGAACACACAGAGTTACTTCCAACAGACAGTGAAAATGGAGAGGGAGGGAGGGCTGGACCTTCCAGAAGAAACGAATTGGACATCATACAGGGAGCAGGCTTCTCTGCTCTGTGCGTTAGACTTTAAGGGGATCCAGGAAATTGCTGCGTGTCTTCGCTGTATCTGACGTACTGTGCTGCGTTGAGGGCCAGGAATATTTTTTAAGACCCTCCCGCTCCCTCACCATGCACTGATCGAAGGCTAGGTCACTGAGCTGAGGGGGTCGGAGACTCCGTACCTGTGGACTGTGCATTTCATAGTCTGTGTGAGCCTCGGTGCTGTTGAAGTATCGGTTGGTGTACCGCTGATTCCGGTTATCACTCGAAGACCCACTGGAGCCACCTGAGAGTAGGAACGGTCAACGGTTAGCAGTGGAGTTCCCAGTAGCAGGCAGACGTTTGGGGGTGGGTGGGGGAGGGTGGGTGGAAAAGAGAGAGAGAGAGAGAGAGACAATAAAACACAGAAAAATCCAGCACACAGAGACACTGCGTACGCAGCACAACCAGCGACAAGAGCACCGTATAAAAGCAGCAAGACATTCAGACAGTTACACATGCCAAAGAAGATGACCAAAAAGCCGTACTGAAGTCATCACCAATCAAACTGTAAGAGAAAAATGCAACTAAGTCAGAGTTCATAGAATCATCAGTCAAGATAAGGAACCATTAATGAGCGCAGAGATACAATTACCTACTTCAACACAAACCTAGACATCCCATTCAATATCGCACTTCAGGGTTAGACTGACAGACCTGTCCCCACCAGTACTGTACCCCAGTGTTATACAGTGACAGACCTGTCCCCACCAGTACTGTACCCCAGTGTTATACAGTTACAGACCCGTCCCCACCAGTACTGTACCCCAGTGTTATACAGTGACAAACTTGTCCCCACCAGTACTGTACCCCAGTGTTATACAGAGACAGACCTGTCCCCACCAGTACTGTACCCCAGTGTTATACAGTGACAGACCCGTCCCCACCAGTACTGTACCCCAGTGTTATACAGTGACAAACTTGTCCCCACCAGTACTGTACCCCAGTGTTATACAGTGACAAACTTGTCCCCACCAGTACTGTACCCCAGTGTTATACAGAGACAGACCTGTCCCCACCAGTACTGTACCCCAGTGTTATACAGTGACAGAGACGACCCCACCAGTACTGTACCCCAGTGTTACACAGTGACAGACCTGCCTCCACCAGTACTGTACCCAATTGTTATACAGTGACAGACCTGTCCCCTCCAGCACTGTACCCGTGTTATGCAGGGAGAGACCCGTCCCCACCAGTACTGTACCCCAGCGTTATTCAGTGACAGACCTGCCCGCACAGTTCTGTACCCCAGCGTTATACAGTGACAGACCCGTCTCTATCAGTACTGTACCCAGTGTTATACAGTGACAGACCTGTACCCACCAGTACTGTACCCCAGTGTTATACAGTGACAGACCCGTCCCCACCAGTACTGTACCCCAGTGTTATACAGTGACAGACCTGTACCCACCAGTACTGTACCCCAGTGTTATACAGTGACAGACCCGTCCCCACCAGTACTGTACCCCAGTGTTATACAGTGACAGACCTGTCCCCACCAGTACTGTACCCCAGTGTTATACAGTGACAGAGACGACCCCACCAGTACTGTACCCCAGTGTTACACAGTGACAGACCTGCCTCCACCAGTACTGTACCCAATTGTTATACAGTGACAGACCTGTCCCCTCCAGCACTGTACCCGTGTTATGCAGGGAGAGACCCGTCCCCACCAGTACTGTACCCCAGCGTTATTCAGTGACAGACCTGCCCGCACAGTTCTGTACCCCAGCGTTATACAGTGACAGACCCGTCTCTATCAGTACTGTACCCAGTGTTATACAGTGACAGACCTGTACCCACCAGTACTGTACCCCAGTGTTATACAGTGACAGACCCGTCCCCACCAGTACTGTACCCCAGTGTTATACAGTGACAGACCTGTACCCACCAGTACTGTACCCCAGTGTTATACAGTGACAGACCCGTCCCCACCAGTACTGTACCCCAGTGTTATACAGTGACAGACCTGTCCCCACCAGTACTGTACCCAAGTGTTACACAGTGACAGACCCGTCCCCATCATTACTGTACCCCAGTGTTATACAGTGACAGACCTATCCCCACCAGTACTGTACCCAAGTGTTACACTGTGACAGACCTGTCCCCACCAGTACTGTATCCCAGCGTTATACAGTGATAGACCCGTCCCCACCAGTACTGTATCCCAGTGTTATAGTGACAGACCAGTCCCCACCAGTACTGTACCCCAGTGTTATACAGTGACAGACCTGTCCCCACCAGTACTGTACCCCAGTGTTATACAGTGACAGACCTATCCCCACCAGTACTGTACCCCAGTGTTATACAGTGACAGACCTGTCCCCACCAGTACTGTACCCCAGTGTTATACAGTGACAGACCTGTCCCCACCAGTACTGTACCCCAGTGTTATACAGTGACAGACCTATCCCCACCAGTACTGTACCCCAGCGTTATTCAGTGACAGACCTGCCCGCACAGTTCCGTACCCCAGCGTTATACAGTGACAGACCCGTCTCCACCAGTACTGTACCCAGTGTTATACAGTGACAGACCCGTCTCTACCAGTACTGTACCCCAGTGTTATAGTGACAGACCCGTCTCTACCAGTACTGTACCCAGTGTTATACAGTGACAGACCTGTACCCACCAGTACTGTACCCCAGTGTTATACAGTGACAGACCCGTCCCCACCAGTACTGTACCCCAGTGTTATAGTGACAGACCTATCCCCACCAGTACTGTACCCGTTATACAGTGACAGACCTGTCCCCACCAGTACTGTATCCCAGTGTTATACAGTGATAGACCCGTCCCCACCAGTACTGTACCCGTGTTATACAGTGACAGACCTGTCCCCACCAGTACTGTATCCTAGTGTTATACAGTGATAGACCCGTCCCCACCAGTACTGTATCCCAGTGTTACAGTGACAGACCCGTCCCCATCAGTACTGTACCCATGTTACACAGTGACAGACCTATCCCCACCAGTACTGTACCCCAGCGTTATTCAGTGACAGACCTGCCCCCACAGTTCTGTACCCCAGTGTTATACAGTGACAGACCTGTCTCTACCAGTACTGTACCCAGTGTTATAGTGACAGACCTGTACCCACCAGTACTGTACCCCAGTGTTATACAGTGACAAACCCGTCCCCACCAGCACTGTAGCCCAGTGTTATACAGTGAGACCTACCCCCACAGCTCTGTACCCCAGTGCTACAATGCCAGACTGAAGCCACAAGTGAGGATGAAAAGCTAAAGGGCAAAGTTTTGGATGATATAAGCAGAAGATTTTAGACAAATGTAATGTAGATATCAGCTGGCTAGAAAGGCACCAGACTGCTGAAATGGATGAATATGAACAGCAACAGAAGGAGCTGGAGAAAATCTGCAATCCTATCATCTCAAAGTTATATCCGGAGGATTTCCAGGTGTTGGTCATGCTCATTCCGGGGCAGGTGCATCATCTGATCCAAGAACTGAGGCGAGGTTGATTATGCACAAGAGTGAGAGGTGGACGGCAACACAGCCCACAGACTGTCACTGCTCCATGTGGTGCGTAGTAGCACAGTCAGTCCTATCTTTCTCACACACACTGCTCAGCAGGGCTCACTGGACAGTGAGCAGGAGCAGGAACCCTGGCTGATTTCCCCTCTCTCTCTCTCTCTCTAACCCAGGGCTCACTGGACAGTGATCAGGAGCAGGAACCCTGTCTGATTTCCCCTCTCTCTCTAACCCAGGGATCACTGGACAGTGATCAGGAGCAGGAACCCTGGCTGATTTCCCCTCTCTCTCTCTAACCCAGGGATCACTGGACAGTGATCAGGAGCAGGAACCCTGGCTGATTTCCCCTCTCTCTCTCTAACCCAGGGATCACTGGACAGTGATCAGGAGCAGGAACCCTGGCTGATTTCCCCTCTCTCTCTCTAACCCAGGGGTCACTGGGCAGTGATCAGGAACAGGAACCCTGGCGGATTTCCCCTCTCTCTCTCTAACCCAGGGATCACTGGACAGTGATCAGGATCAGGAACCCTGGCTGATCTCCCCTCTCTCTCTCTAACACAGGGATCACTGGACAGTGATCAGGAGCAGGAACCCTGGCTGATTTCCCCTCTCTCTCTCTCTAACCAGGTATCACTGGACAGTGATCAGGAGCAGGAACCCTGGCTGATTTCCCCTCTCTCTCTCTCTCTAACCCAGGGATCACTGGACAGTGATCAGGAGCAGGAACCCTGGCTGATTTCCCCCCTCTCTCTGACCCAGGCACCACTGGACAGTGATCAGGAGCAGGAACCCTGGCTGATTTCCCCTCTCTCTCTCTCTAACCCAGGGATCACTGGACAGTGATCAGGAGCAGGAACCCTGGCTGATTTCCCCTCTCTCTCTCTCTAACCCAGGGATCACTGGACAGTGATCAGGAGCAGGAACCCTGGCTGATTTCCCCTCTCTCTCTCTCTAACCCAGGGATCACTGGACAGTGATCAGGAGCAGGAACCCTGGCTGATTTCCCCTCTCTCTCTCTCTCTAACCCAGGGATCACTGGACAGTGATCAGGAGCAGGAACCCTGGCTGATTTCCCCTCTCTCTCTAACCCAGGGGTCACTGGACAGTGATCAGGAGCAGGAACCCTGACTGATTTCCCCTCTCTCTCTAACCCAGGGGTCACTGGACAGTGATCAGGAGCAGGAACCCTGGCTGATTTCCCCTCTCTCTCTCTCTAACCAGGTATCACTGGACAGTGATCAGGAGCAGGAACCCTGGCTGATTTCCCCTCTCTCTCTCTCTAACCCAGGGATCACTGGACAGTGATCAGGAGCAGGAACCCTGGCTGATTTCCCCCCTCTCTCTGACCCAGGCACCACTGGACAGTGATCAGGAGCAGAACCCTGGCTGATTTCCCCTCTCTCTCTCTCTAACCCAGGGATCACTGGACAGTGATCAGGAGCAGGAACCCTGGCTGATTTCCCCTCTCTCTCTCTCTAACCCAGGGATCACTGGACAGTGATCAGGAGCAGGAACCCTGGCTGATTTCCCCCCTCTCTCTCTCTCTAACCCAGGGAACACTGGACAGTGATCAGGAGCAGGAACTCTGGCTGATTTCCCCTCTCTCTCTCTCTCTAACCCAGGGAACATTGGACAGTGATCAGGAGCAGGAACCCTGGCTGATTTCCCCTCTCTCTCTCTAACCCAGGGATCACTGGACAGTGATCAGGAGCAGGAACCCTGGCTGATTTCCCCTCTCTCTCTGACCCAGGCACCACTGGACAGTGATCTCGCGCAGGAACCCTGGCTGATTTCTGCACTCTCTCTAACCCAGGGTTCAATAGACAGTGGCTGGAGTAAGAGTCATCTCACTCTAAATGTACATTGGATTGTACATTTTAAAATATGGAAGAGCATTGCATTGTTTGGACATTGGTGGCTGCCCAAGTCTTTTTTTAAAAAAGGATCACAAGTTCATCTTGGAGCTGTCAACACACAGGCCTCTTCCAGCACCTTCACCTGCTTCAGCTATGTCCTGTACATAAGAAGCAGGACAAATCCAACCCGGCCAACTACCACCCCATCACTCTACTCTCCATCATCAGTAAACTGACTAAGGGGTCGTCAACAGTGCTATCAAGCAGCACTTGCTTAGCAATAACCCGCTCACTGATGCCCAGTTTGGTCCTGCCAGGGTCACCCAGCTCCTGACCTCATTACAGCCTTGGTTCAAACATGGACAAAAGAACTGAACTCCTGAGGTGAGGTGAGAGTGACTGCCCTTGACATCAAGGCAGCATTTGACCGAGTGTGGCATCAAGGAGCCCCAGCAAAACTGGAGTCAATGGGAATCAGGGGGAAAACTCTCCGCTGGTTGGAGTCATACCCAGCACAAAGGAAGATGGTTGTGGTTGTTGGAGGTCAATCATCTCAGCTCCAGGACATCACTGCAGGAGTTCCTCAGGGTAGTGTACTCGGCCCAACCATCTTCAGCTGCTTCATCAATGACCTTCCTTCCATCATAAGGTCAGAAGTGGGGATTTTCGCTGATGATTGCACAATGTTCAGCACATTCGCGAATCCTCAGGTGCTGAAGCAGACCATGTCCAAATGTAGCAAGATCTGGACAATATCCAGGCTTGGGGCTGACAAGTGGCAAGTAACATTCACACCACACAAGTGTCAGGCAATGACTATCGCCAACAAGAGAGAATCTAACCATCCAGGACAAAGCAGCCCACTTGATTGGCACCACATCCACAAACATTCACTCCCCTCCACCTCCGATGCACACTGGCAGCAGTGTGTGTACCATCTACAAGATGCACTGCAGGAATTCATCAAGGCTCCTTAGGCAGCACCTTCCAAACCCATGACCACTACCATCTAGAAGGACAAGGGCAGCAGACACAGGAGAACACCACCACCTGGAAGTTCCCCTCCCAGTCACTCACCACCCTGACTTGGAAATATATCGGCCGTTCCTTCACTGTCGCTGGGTCAAAATCCTGGAACTCCCTACCTAACAGCGCTGTGGGTGTACCTACACCACAGGGACAAAATCCTGGAACTCCCTCCCTAACAGCGCTGTGGGTGTACCTACACCACACGGACAAAATCCTGGAACTCCCTCCCTAACAGCACTATGGGTGTACCTACACCACATGGACTGCAGCGGCTCAAGAAGGCAGCTCACCCACCACCTTCTCAAGGGGCAATTAGGGATGGGCAACAAATGCTGGGCCCAGCCAGTGAAGCCCACATGAATGAATAAAAAAAAAGCAAATTAAATGAATAAAAGAGAAGCAATCACCTGAGCTTATATGGTACTTGAGATGGAGTTGTTTGTTTGTTTTGATCTGCAAAGCCCTTTAATTAATGAAAAGGCAATCAAATGGCAGAGGCAAACCCTAACTTTGAACCTGTGGTTTTGCTTTCAGTCTTGTTGCGGAAAGGCTGAAAATAGGAGGCTACCCTGTCGAGCTCTCTCTCCCTCTCTCCCTCTCTGCTTTGTGAAACCGTCTGTGGTTCTCGACCTGTAGTCAGGTAATCCTCATCTGAGTGTAGTCTGTCTGCATAAGTTTGGGCTTGCTAGCTGAGACAGAAGAATTGGTCCAGCTATACCCTCCTCCATGCTGATGCATCGTTGGTGAATTTCCCGACATCCACTTGGCCCCAGGATGTCTTCAACCGAGACAACGTCAGACCGGCAGCCTCGAACCTCCGTGAACTTTCATTTTTGTTTCTTTCGAAGATAATTTTATTTCCATCCACCTGACTCTGCAGAGACTACCTGGGTGTCTCTTGTTTGTGTGTCTGTCTGTGTGTTTGTGTCTCTGTGTGTGTCTGTGTGTGTGTGTGTGTGTGTCTGTGTCTGTGTG
>NW_024470665.1:606298-626298 GCF_017639515.1 Carcharodon carcharias | reverse complement strand
CAATGGCCAAGTCATAGGGCATGCCAAGCAGCACTTCGGGTGAGCGATAGAAACGGCTCTGAATATACTGGTAGATCTGTGGGAAGAGGATAAACTCTGCTAAGCAGGCTGCACAGTTTAACAATGGATGCTTGGGTCAGACATGAAGGAGCTGGGTAATATCCATTAAGTACAAGATGGGACTGTTGAGCAGCTGACTGCAGATATCCTAATAAGTCCTACAGCACTGTCATGGTCACACTATAGAGGGGTTCCTGGTGTGACAGGCTTCAATTGCATACCAAACTGCACAGTGACTTCAGACAGCAATCAGAACCGAGAGCAAACATGACAGCTGAGAAATCATCTCACAAGATTCCAGCTCCCGGGTATCTGTTATTCTATATATAAACCACCCCGAGCCCCTCGATTAGATTCCAGTCTGTAACTCACTCCCGGGTATCTGCTATTCTATATATAAACCTCCCAGAACCCCTCGATTAGACTCCAGTCTGTAACTCACTCCCGGGTATCTGTTATTCTATGAATTTCTTTGCTTCTGCTCTTATAGCGACACACAGACACGTGAATATAGGTGTACGCCTGCCCTCGTGCATGTACACATGCCCACTCACCTGCGCGCACACACCCCCGCTTGTGCATACCTGCCCCCCGCACACACTTGCCCGTACGCACAACACCCGCCCACACACACACACACACCCGCGTGCGCTATCCACGCCCATCCGCATTCACACCCCACGCCCGTCTGCGCGCACAGACAAGTGTGCACACTTACGGAAAAGTGTGCACACACGTGCGCACACCACCCCACTGGACCGAGCATTGGCATGGCGCTCTCACCCTTTGCCCCAGCTGGCAGGAGCTGCCGAAGTCAACAATCTTGATGGCACTGCGCTTGGGGTTGCACAGCAGGATGTTCTCTGGCTTGAGATCACAGTGGATGATGCTGAGCTCAGGGGTGGCCAGGAAGAGCAAGGCTGTACACATCTGCTGGGCGAACTTGCGGGTCAGGTTGAGGGAGACCCCGCGGAAGTTGGTGTTCCGCAGCAGGTCATACAGGTTGTAGGAGAGCAGCTCAAAGACCAGGCATAGATGGTTCCGGAACATGAAATGTCGCTTCAAGTGAACTGTGTTGGGAAAGGGCGATTACAAGCACAGAAAGAGAGAGTTTACATTTCAATTGATGTCTTGTCAGCGACCCTCTCTCCCACCGTCTACTCAATCACTGACCCTCCTTTCCTCTCTCTCCCTTTCCCTCCACCTGCACTTGCTTCAAATCCAACACACCTCTCACTCTTTCCTGTTGTGACTCAAGGTCATCCACTCAAAACGTTAACTCTGTTTCTCCCTCCCACAGATGCTGCCCGATCTGCTGAGCATTTCTAACGTTTGCTGTTTCATTTACATTAAGCTAAAGTCCGTGACCCCAGCAGAATGACTTTCCACAGCAACACTCGGGGAATCAAAAACCATTTCAGAATCTGAACCTCATTACTCCCAGGTAGGGGAGCCCTTCAGCACCTTTTAACTGGGGCAGGATTTTGCCCCAGAAAAAGGAAGCAATTAAAAAAAAATATTAGTTCTTGGCATGTGGGTGTCGCTGCCAGGGCCAGAGTTTAATGCCCATCCCTAAGTGGGGGTGAACCTACTTGCCTGGCATATCAGAGGGGCAGTTAAGAGTCAACTGTGGGTCTGCAGTCACACGTGGGCCAGACCAAGAAAGGGTGGCAGATTTCCCTCCCTGAAGGACATTAGTGAACCGGATGGGTTTTTAATGACAATCCAGTAGGTTCGCGGTCACCATCACTGAGACTAGCTTTTTATTCCAGGTCCATGAATTAATTGAATTTAAACTCCTCCAGCTGCCATTGCAGGATGTGAACTTATGTCACCAGAGCATGAGCCCAGGCTTCTGGATTACTAGCTCAATGCTCCCCACCCCGTGTTGCTGGCCCTCCTTACCTATGTAATACTTCATCTCAGTGTCATGTTTGTTCATGAGCTCCAGGAGGCGCAGTTCAATCTGAGCCTGGTTCAGGAAGGCTTTCTTGTTCTTGATGATCTTAACAGCCACCCATTCCTGTTCATGGTGATCATAGGCCTTCACCACCTAGAGGGGGGGAATGGACAGAGGGGGGAGTGAACCACAGGCTATTGAGGGGCAGGGTTACCTTCAGAAACAGACACCAGAGCAGGGAGGAGTTAGCTGGCGAGCTGTTGAGGGCACGAGCCTCTGAAGTAGGGTAGGCAGGTGCTTTATGCAGCCGAGTTCAAAGCGGCAGCCCAGTTGCTTGGGGGTCCTTCTTGCCAACGGCAGAAGCTTAGTGCCGGAAAAGTGGACTGTACAATCTGAGACAGAGGCTGAGAGTGCAGAGATGGGGTGCAGCAAGGCTGCAGAGGGATCTGTCACGGAGGACGAGGACTCTGGAAGATGACATGCCAGGGAGCTGCAAGTAAGCATGGTAGGTGCTCTGGACATTGTGTGGGGATTGGAATAGGAGTCACAGGGTTTCAGATATCCTCGGCGTTTATGTGGAGGGAATGTTGGGAGCACCTCCAGCAGCACCCAGAAGGTGGGTTCAGAGGCGGGCAAATCATTGGCCAAGGTGGCGACAGGCAGGACCTGACTAGAGGAGATCAGGTCTGGTTTAATCAGACAGGTTTCACATCGTGGGCAAACAGAAAAGACAGGTGAAGTGGCAAAGAGAGCTTTCTCTCTAGTAGTTCATGAAGGAGGTTAGCCACTTGCCTCATGTCAGTGAATGTTCAGTAATCAGGAGCAGCAGCCCTGGCTAATTGTTCCCCCATCTCAAATGAAGGGGAAGGTTGGACCTGCTCCCTCTATGGGCCTCAGTTCCATATTTCAGTGTGTTTGTTAACTGCATCTGGTCCTCAAGAACACGCACTGCCTCCCCTTTACCTGTCCAAACGAGCCCTTCCCGATCAAGGAGTCTATCTCGTAACGCTCCATCCATTTCTCCCCATTCTTCACAATGTAGTCATAGTTATCATCATCGTAACCCTCATTGTAAATCTTCCGCTCCTTCTTGTTGCTGGAATCATCTGGAGGAACATGTTGGGCCCGGCGCTTCTTCTTGGCATAGTACACCTGCAGAATTCCAGAGAACAAGAGGCAGTCCCAGTCAGAGAAGGGAAGGGAGGGGGCAGGCTACACTTAATGCAACACCGCTTAGAAACACCAACTAACAGCTGCCCTCCTCACTCCTTTAATGGGCCACAACAGGTCCTTTATTCAGGTGCCAATACTGTCATCTGCACTATTCCCTGAGAGCAGAGGTGGAACCCTCAACACCTCCTCCACTGCTGAACCTGGTTCCAAGAAGCTCAATGGCTTCTCGTCCCACAGCCACTGAGCTCTGTAGTCAGCCCAACTCCATCCAGGATTTCAATACTATTGCTGTCCTGGGGAAGGGGCCCCACCTCAGTCCCACCCAAACCATCCCTCGCTCCCGCGGGCACCCAGTCTGCCTGAGAGTTAAGGAGTTTGTCAGAGTGAGAGGACACCGCACAAACAGATCAGACGTCGCTGACAGCACTGCCAAACGCCCTGTTGATGCCCACACAAGCAAAATGATTGCTTGGGTGAGTTGGGTAGGGGTGACAGGTAACCATGGAACTGTACCCCAATGAGAGTAAGTATTTTGGGGTTAGTGTGGCAAAGGTTGGGGGGGGTGGGGGGTGAGGGGAATGGGGTTCAGTCCAGGAAACTGAGCAGCACAAAGAAAAGGGGAATGATGCCAGGCAATTTATGCAACAGACACAAGGGGCAATTCCTCACCTCGTTAATGTGCTTGTACGTCTTAATCAAATCCACCGAGAGTTTCCTCAGGGGCGCTGTTCCAGGCTCACGGAAGCTAAGTGGGATCCTCCTCTGTAAGATCGTCATGTCTGATAACACCTGCAAAGAGACAGCAGAGTTAGGGAGATCCAAGCACTGTAGGGCGGCAGCTCAAACCTCCTGGCACACTTCAGAGAGCCAAGGCGGGAGGAGAAAAACACAATGGCCTTTATTCCACTCGCTGCCAAACTGAAAGTAAATTAACTTTTTTTTTAAAGAAATTATTCTCTTGTTTGGCTATAAAATTAAAAAATAGGCACAGGCTAATCCAAATTAATGAGCAGAGATTAGGGTGAACAGGTTGGGGCAACGGAAGTCACGAGTGAAGGTTCCCCTGGGTTAGAGAGGGAGAAAGGCCAGTCAGGATTGCAGCTCCTGATCAGCTGCCAGTGACTGCAGTTAGGAAAGGTGTGGGCACTGCGCAGGAGACCAGGCAATGGAGTGCAGCAAGGCCAGGGAGACACAGTAACATAAGGGTAATGTCATTGGACGAGTAATCCAGAGGTAATGGGTTCAAATCCCATCATGGCAGCTGGCGCAACTGAAACTAATGAATCTGGAATATAAAACTGGGGTCAGTAACGGTGGCCATGAAACTACCATCGATTGTCGTAAAAAACCCATCTGGTTCACTAATGTCCTTTAGGGAAGGAAATCTGCCATTCTTACCCAGTCTGGCCTAGATGTGGAGTTCATTTTTAACTGTCCTCTGAAATGGCTGATTAAGCCATTCAATTCAAGGACAATTAGGGATAAGCTCCTACATTCACTACCTGGGCTAGTAGGACTGGAGGGCAGAGTGGGCCCGCTGAGTAACATGACCCAGCGATAGTCACTATTTCCAGGGGAGGAGAAACGGCCGACAGAGGTTTGTCTGCACAGAGTCCCGATCAGCAGGGGCTCTAGTCTCGCTCTTGGAAACACTGATGAGAAGGGGATGCAAACGAGTACGTAGCAGGAAAAGAGAAAATCAACATGTGTCTTAGTGCCCCCGCTCTCCCCAGATACCTGGACATACCCTGTCGCTGTGGTTGCCTCTCTGGTGGTCAGATGTCGGTGCCCGGCCAGCGGTCACGCCCCAGTGATGCCCCTGCCGGACCTGCTGGAGTTCACACATGGGCTGCACATTGCCAAGAGGCAGGTGCCCGTGCTGGTTTGACATGCTGGGCTCAGCGGGGGTGAAGCCAAATGAGGCAGCCAAGCAGTGAGAGGAGGGGGGCTTGCATCCTGAGCTGGTCCCACCTGCGTACAGAACAAGGAAAAGGCGGTCAGTCAGGAAGCGAATCCTCGCTCTTTCACACACACCCAATCACAGGCACACACACACACACACTCCAAAAAAATCTGCTTGCATTTCTCCATCGCCTGTCACCACCTCAGGATGTCCCAAAGCAATTCACAGCCAATGAAGGGCTTTTTTTGAAGTGAGGTCACTGTTGTAATGTAGGAAATGCGACAGCTGATTTGCGCACAGCAAGATCCCACAAACTGTGATGTGATAATGACCCAGATCATCTATTTTTAGTGATGTTGATCAAGGAGTAAATATTAGTCCCAGGAGAACTCCCTCCAGCTCTTCTTCCAAATAATGGCCGTGGGATCTTTTACACCCACCCGAGACACAGACGAGGGCCTTGGTTTAATGTCTCATCCTGAAAGACAGTGCGACACTTCCTCAGTTCTGACTCTCTGACAGTGGGTCGCTCCCTCAGTACTGACCCTCTGACACCGCAGCACTCCCTCAGTAGTGACCCTGTGACAGCGCAGCACTCCCTCAGTAGTGACCCTGTGACACCGCAGCACTCCCTCAGTACTGACCCTCTGACACCGCAGCACTCCCTCAGTACTGACCCTCTGACAGTGCAGCACTCCCTCAGTACTGACCCTCTGACAGTGCAGCACTCCCTCAGTACTGACCCTCTGACAGTGCAGCACTCCCTCAGTACTGACCCTCTGACAGTGCAGCACTCCCTCAGTACTGACCCTCTGACACCGCAGCACTGCCTCAGCACTGACCCTCCGACAGTGCAGCACTCCCTCAGTACTGACCCTCCGACAGTGCAGCACTCCCTCAGTACTGACCCTCCCCAGTGCAGTGCTCTCTCAGTACTGACCCTCCAACATTGCAGCGCTCCCTCCATACTGATCCTTTGGCAGTGCGGCACACCCTCTGTACTGATCCTCTGACAGATCAGTGCTCCTTCAGTACAGACCCTCTGACATTGCAGCACTGCATCTGTATTGCACAGGCTAGATTTTGAGTTCAATATCTGCAGTGGGTTTGAACCTTCTTTGACTAGGTGAGAGACCACTCGAGGTTGGGTGCTGCAGGCTCTAACTCAACGAGCCATCTTGCACTGTTGCTCTGACTGTAGAAAAAGTGTACAGGTTAGAAAGCAGGTCCACAGACAGCAGCAGAACCTAATGGGATCATGCTGTTCAATTGCAGAGCCATTTGCTTTCGCCAGAAACACCTAGCTAGTAGCTATCTTCACAGTTAGCAGTCTCTGCGATGTGCTTTTCCATCACTTTGGCTGGCTGGAGATGGGCTTCTCAGAGGGCATTTCTGATATGATTGAGTCCTTATGATCAGCAAATCAATAATCAAGAGCCACCTATTCAAAACAGTAACATGGGACAACCTTCTCCAGGTTATCAGAATGAAGTCAAACAGCAGTTAGAGTGAAACCTCACACCAGCGGTGACAGTGACAATGATTACAGTGAAACCTCACACCAGCAGTGACAGTGACAATGATTACAGTGAAACCTCACACCAGCGGTGACAGTGACAATGATTACAGTGAAACCTCACACCAGCATGACAGTGACAATGATTACAGTGAAACCTCACACCAGCGGTGACAGTGACAATGATTACAGTGAAACCTCACACCAGCGGTGACAGTGACAGTGATTACAGTGAAACCCCACATCAGCGGCAGTGGTTACAGTGAAACCTCATATCAGTGAGTGATTACAGTGAAACCTCACACCAGTGCTGATGCAGTGTGATTCAGTGAAACCCCACATCAGTGCTGATACAGTGACAGTGATTACAGTGAAATCTCACATCAGTGACAGTGGTAACAGTGAAACCCCACACTAGTGTTGACAAGGTTGCAGTGAAATCTCATATGTGCCAGAACTTACAGTGAAAGCTCACATCAGTGACAGTGATTACAGTGAAACCTGACACCAGCGCTGATGCAGTGACATCGATTAGTGAAATCCACATCCATGTTGACAGTGACAGTGGTTACAGTGAAACCTCACATCAGTGACAGTGATTACAGGGAAACCCGACACCAGTGTTGACACAGTGACAGTGGCTACAGCGAAACCTCACACCAGACACAGTGATTACAGTGAAACCCCACTTCAGTAACAGTGGTTACGGTGAAACCCCACTTCAGTGACAGTGTTTAGTGAAACCTCACATCAATGACAGTGATACCTCACACCGGTGCTGATCCAGTATGATTCAGTGAAACCCCATATCAGCGACAGTGGTTACAGTGAAACCTCAGACCAGTGTTGACACAGTGAGTGGTTACAGTGAAACCTCAGACCAGTGTTGACACAGTGACAGTGGTTACAGTGAAACCTCACACCAGTGCTGATCCTGTGTGATTTAGTGAAACCCCACATCAGTGACAGTGATTAGTGAAACCTCACATCAGTAACAGTGGTAATAGTGAAATCCCACACCAGTGTTGACATGGTTGCACTAAAATCTCATATATGACGGAGTTTACAGTGAAAACTCACATCAGTGACAGTGATTACAGTGAAACCTCACACCGGTGCTGATGCTGTGACAGTGATTGCCATGAAATCCACATCCATGTTGACACAGTGATTACAGTGAAACCCCACATCAGTGACAGTGAAACCCCAAATCAGTGACAGTGTTTACAGTGAAACCTCACATCAGTGACCATGGTAACAGTGAAACCTCACATCAGTGACAGTGAAAGCCCACATCACTGACAGTGAAAGCCCACATCAGTGAGTGTTTACAGTGAAACCTCACATCAGTGACAGTATTTACAGTGAAACCTCACATCAGTGACAGTGAAACCCCACATCAGTGAGTGTTTACAGTGAAACCTCATATCAGAGAGAGTGATTACAGTGAAACATCATATCAGAGAGAGTGATTACAGTGAAACCGCACATCAGTGACAGTGCTTACAGTGAAACCTCATATCAGAGAGAGTGATTACAGTGAAACCTCACATCAGTGAGTGTTTACAGTGAAACCTCATATCAGAGAGAGTGATAACAGTGAATCCTCATCAATGACAGTGAAACCCCACATCAGTGACAGTGATTACAGTGAAACCTCAAATCAGAGAGAGTGATTACAGTGAAACCTCACATCAGTGAGTGAAACCCCACAGTGACAGTGTTTACAGTGAAACCTCATATCAGAGAGAGTGATTACAGTGAAACCTCATATCAGTGACAGTGAAACCCCACATCAGTGACAGTGTTTACAGTGAAACCTCATATCAGAGAGAGTGATTACAGTGAAGCCTCATATCAGTGACACTTATTACAGTGAAACCCCACATCAGTGACTGTGATTACAGTGAAACCTCACATCAGTGACAGTGATTACAGTGAAACCCCACACCAGTGTTGACACGGTTGCAGTGAAACCTCATATGTGACAGAGTTTACAGTGAAAGCTCACATCAGTGACAGTGATTACAGTGAAACCTGACACCAGTGCTAATGCAGTGACATCGATTAGAGTGAAACTTCATGTCAATGCTGATGCCGTGACAGTGATTACAGTGAAATCCACATCCATGTTGACACAGTGACAGTGGTTACAGTGAATCCCCACATCAGTGACAGTGGTTACACTGAAACACAACTTCGGTATCAGTGATTGCAGGGAAACCTCACACCAGTGTTGATGCAATGACATTAATTACAGTGAAACCCACATCAATGTTGATGTTGTGACAATGATTACAGTAAAACTTCACATCAGTGTTGATACAGTGGCAGTGGTTACAGTGAAACCTCATATCAGTGACAGTAATACCTCACATCAGTAACCGTGATTACAGTGAAACCTCACATCAGTGAGGGTGATTACAGTGAAACCTCACATCAGTGAGTGAAACCCCACAGTGACAGTGTTTACAGTGAAACCTCATATCAGAGAGAGTGATTACAGTGAAACCTCATATCAGTGACAGTGAAACCCCACATCAGTGACAGTGATTACAGTG
Organism: Carcharodon carcharias; assembly: GCF_017639515.1. Classification (NCBI taxonomy): domain Eukaryota; kingdom Metazoa; phylum Chordata; class Chondrichthyes; order Lamniformes; family Lamnidae; genus Carcharodon; species Carcharodon carcharias. Next base: position 617,185 of record NW_024470665.1, on the reverse strand, counting down.
AAACCTCAAATCAGAGAGAGTGATTACAGTGAAACCTCACATCAGTGAGTGAAACCCCACAGTGACAGTGTTTACAGTGAAACCTCATATCAGAGAGAGTGATTACAGTGAAGCCTCATATCAGTGACACTGATTACAGTGAAACCCCACATCAGTGACTGTGATTACAGTGAAACCTCACATCAGTGACAGTGATTACAGTGAAACCCCACACCAGTGTTGACACGGTTGCAGTGAAACCTCATATGTGACAGAGTTTACAGTGAAAGCTCACATCAGTGACAGTGATTACAGTGAAACCTGACACCAGTGCTAATGCAGTGACATCGATTAGAGTGAAACTTCATGTCAATGCTGATGCCGTGACAGTGATTACAGTGAAATCCACATCCATGTTGACACAGTGACAGTGGTTACAGTGAATCCCCACATCAGTGACAGTGGTTACACTGAAACACAACATCGGTATCAGTGATTGCAGGGAAACCTCACACCAGTGTTGATGCAATGACATTAATTACAGTGAAACCCACATCAATGTTGATGTTGTGACAATGATTACAGTAAAACTTCACATCAGTGTTGATACAGTGGCAGTGGTTACAGTGAAACCTCATATCAGTGACAGTAATACCTCACATCAGTAACCGTGATTACAGTGAAACCTCACATCAGTGAGGGTGATTACAGTGAAACCTCACATCAGTGACAGTGATTAGAGGGAAACCTCACACCAGTGTTGACACAGTGGTAGTGGTTACAGTGAAATGCCACATCAGTGACAGTGAATACAGTGAAACCTCACATCAGTGTTTATACAGTGCCAGTGGTTACAGTGAAATCCCACATCAGTGTTGATACAGTGGCGCTTGTTACAGTGAAACCTCACTATCGTGATGCAGTGACAGTGATTGCAGTGGAACCCCACATCAATGCTGGCACGGTGATATTGATTACAGTGAAACCTCACATCAGTGACTGTGATTACAGTGAAACTTCACAGCAGTGTTTATACAGTGTCAGTGATTACAGTGAAATCCCACATCAGTGTTGATGCAATGGCACTGGATACACTGAAACTTCACATCAGTATTGATGCAGTGACACTAGTTACTGCAAAGCCTCACACCCGTGCTGATGCAGTGACATTGATTACAGTGAAACCTCACATCAAAGTTGACACATTGACAGTGGTTACAGTGAAACATCACACAGGTGCTGATGCAATGACGGTGATTACAGTGAAACCTCACACCAATGTTATACAGTGTCAGTGGTTACTGCGAAACCTCATCAGTTTTGATGCAGTGACACTCTTTACAGTTAAACCCCACATCAATGTTGACAGTGACAGTGATTGCAGTAAAGCCTCCCATCAATGACAGTATTACAGTGAAATCCCACATCAGCGTTGATGCAGTGGCACTGGTCACAGTGAAACCCCACATCAGTGTTTACACAGTGACACTGATTACAGTGAAATTCCACATCAGCCTTCATACAGTGACACTGGTTACAGTGAAACCCCACACCAGTGTTGAAAGAGTGATACTGATTACAATGGAACCTCATCAATGTTGATACAGTGACACTGGTTACGGTGAAACCCCACACCAGTGTTGAGACAGCAAGTGATTACAGTGAAACCCCACATCAGTGTTGATATAGTGACAGTGATTACAGTGAAACCCCACATCAGTGTTGATACAGTGACATTGGTTACAGTGAAATGTCACACCAGTGTTGACACAGTGACATTGGTTAGTGAAACCTCACACCAGTGTTGATACAGTGACATTGGTTACAGTGAAACCTCACACCAATGTTGATACAGTGACATTGGTTACAGTGAAACCTCACACCAATGTTGATACAGTGACATTGGTTACAGTGAAACCTCACACCAATGTTGATACAGTGACACTGGTTACAGTGAAACCTCACACCAGTGTTGATACAGTGACACTGGTTACAGTGAAACCTCACACCAGTGTTGATACAGTGACACTGGTTACAGTGAAACCTCACACCAGTGTTGATACAGTGACACTGGTTACAGTGAAACCTCACACCAGTGTTGATACAGTGACACTGGTTACAGTGAAACCTCACATCGGTGTTGACACAGCGGCAGTGGTGAGTGAAGGCAATGAGACACAGTGGGTTACAGAGTGGAGGGAGGAGTGAAACTAATTGGATAGCCCCTTCAAAAAGCTGGCACAGGCGCAATGGTCCAAATGCCTTCTTCTTCCCTGTATCATTCCATGATCCTATTCCTACAATGATTTCACCTCAGCCATTCCCCACATGCACACCCATACAATGAGTGGGTGAGTGTGAAGGGAGAGAAGAGGTGCAGAGAGGCACACCAATTCAGTCTAGTGCTCTCCAGATATTTTTGACCTTTTTAAAAATCTTTCATGTGATGGGAGTGTCATTGGCTAGGCCAGCATTCATTGCCCGCCCCTAATTAAACATAGAAAATAGAAGCAGGAGTAGGTCATTCAGCCCTTCGAGCCTGCTCCACCATTCAATATGATCATGGCTGATCCTCTCTCTCAACGCCATACTCCCGCTTTCTCCCCAAACCCCCAGACGTCTACACTGTCCCCATCAAACACTCCCAGGGCAGGTACAGCACAGGGTTAGATACAGAGTAAAGCTCCCTCTACACTGTCCCCATCAAACACTCCGAGGACAGATACAACATGGGTATGATACAGAGTAAAGCTCCCTCTGCACTGTCCACATCAAACATAGAATAATAGGAGCAGGAATAGGTAATCTGACCCTTCGAGCCTGCTCTGCCATTCAATATGATCATGACTGATCCACTACCTCAACCCCATACTCCCGCTCTCTCCCCATTTCCCATGGCGCCTTTAGAGTCTAGAAATCTATTTCCTTCTTAAATATATTCAGTGACTTGGCCTCTACAGGCTCTATGGTGGAGAATTCCACAGGTTCACCACCCTCTGAGTGAGGAAGTTTCTCCTCATCTCAGTCCAAAATGGCCTAGCGCATATCCTGAGATTGTGATTCCTTCTTCTAGGCACCACCAGCCAGAGGAAACATCAAACCTACATCCAGTCTGTCTAACCCTGTCACAATTTTATACGTTTCAGTGAGATCCCCTCTCATTCCTCTAAACTCTAGTGAACACAGGCCTAGTCGGCCCAATCTCTCCCCATACGACAATCCTGCCATCGCAGGAATCAGCCTGGTGAACCTTTGCTGCTCTCCCTCTATGTCACGTTTTACCTTTCTAAGGTCAGGAGACCAGGACTGCACACAGTACCCCAGGTGTGGTCTCACCAAGGCCCTCTGCAGCTGCAGTAAGACATCCTTGCTCCTGTACTCAAGTCCTCTCACAATGAAGGCCAACATACCATTAACCTCCTTCACTGCTTGCTGTACCTGCATGCTTGCTTTCAGTGACTGGTGTACAAGGACACCCAGGGCCCTTTGTACATCAACATTTCCCAACCTATCACTATTTAAATAATACTCTGCCATTCTGTTTTTCCCGACCAAAGCAGATAACTTCACACTTACCCACGTTATACTGCATCTGCCAGGTATTTGCCCACTCACTCAGAATCAGAGTGCAGAAGAGGCCCTTCGGCCCATTGAGTCTGCACCGACACGTGAGAAATACCTGATCTATGTACCTAATCCCATTTACCAGCACTTGGCCCATAGTTTTGAATGTTATGACGTGCCAAGTGCTCATCCAGGTACTTTTTAAAGGATGTGAGGCAACCCGCCTCCACCACCCTCCCAGGCAGCGCATTCCAGACCCTCACCACCCTCTGGGTAAAAAAGTTTTTCCTCACATCCCCCCTAAACCTCCTGCCCCTCACCTTGAACTTATGTCCCCTCGTGACTGACCCTTCAACTAAGGGGAACAGCTGCTCCCTATCCACCCTGTCCACGCCCCTCATAATCTTGTACACCTCGATCAGGTCGCCCCTCAGTCTTCTTTGCTCCAACCAAAACAACCCAAGTCTATTCAACTTCTCTGTTTCAAATGTTTCATCCCACGCAACATCCTGGTGAATCTCCTCTGCAACCCCTCCAGTGCAATCACATCCTTCCTATAATGTGGCAACCAGAACTGCACACAGTACTCCAGCTGTGGCCTCACCAAGGTTCCATACAACTCCAACATGACCTCCCTATTTTCGTAATCTATGCCTTGATTGATAAAGGCAAGTGTTCCATATGCCTTTTTCACCACCCCACTAACATGCCCCTCCGCCTTCAGAGATCTATGGACACACATGTCAAGGTCCCTTTGTTCCTCAGAACTTCCTAGTGCCATGCCATTCATTGAATACTTCCTTGTCAAATTACTCCTTCCAAAGTGTATCACCTCACACTTTTCAGGGTTCAATTCCATCTGCCACTTATCTGCCCATTTGACCATCCCGTCTATATCTTCCTGTAGCCCAAGACACTCAACCTCATTGTAAACCATCAGGCTAATCTTTGTGTCATCCGCAAACTTACTAATCCTACCCCTCCACGTAGTCATCTATGTCATTTATATAAATGACAAGTAATAGGCGACCAAGCACAGATCTCTGTGGTACACCACTGGACACTGGCTTCCAGTCACTAAAGCATCCTTCTGTCATCATCCTCTGTCTCCCACAACTAAGCCAATTTTGAATCCAACTCATCAAATTACCCTGTATCCCATGTGCATTTGCCTTCTTTATAAGTCTCCCATGTGGGACTTTGTCAAAGGCTTTGCTAAAATCCATATAAACTACATCAACTACACTACCCTCATCTACACACCTGGTCACCTCCTCAAAAAATTCAGTCGAATTTGTTAGGCATGACCTCCCTCTGACAAAGCCGTGCTGACTATCCCTGATCAAACCTTGGCCCTCCAAGTGGAGATAAATACTCTCCTTCAAAATTTTCTCCAATAGTTTCCCTACCACTGACGTGAGACTCACTTGCCTGTAGATCCCTGGCTTCTCTCTACAACCCTTCTTAAACAGCGGAACCACATTAGCTATTCTCCAGTCCTCTGGCACCTCCCCCGTGGCCAGAGAGGAATTAAACATTTGGGTCAGAGCCCTGCGATCTCCTTCCTTGTCCCCCTCAGCAGTCTGGGACACAAATCATCCGGACTTGGAGATTTTCCAATTTTAAGCCAGCTCCCTACATCAATTTGCTCAAGAACCTCGCAATCTCTCTCCGAGTCCGGTACCTTCATTTTCATTCTCTTGGGTGAAGACGGATGTGAAGTATTTGTTCAACACTATCGATGTCCTCTGGCTCCACCCATAGATTGGCCCCTTGGTCCCTAATGGGCCCTACTCTTTTCCTGGTTATCCTCTTCCCTTGGGATTTTCCCGACTTTTACCAGCCAGAGCTTTCTCACATCCCCTCTTTGCTCTCCTAATTGCTTTCTTAAGCTCCACCTTGCACTGTCTGTACTCCACTAATACCTCCGCTGATTTGCTCCCCTTGTACCAACTAAAAGCCTCTCTTTTCCTTCTCATCGTATCCTGAATATCTCTGGTCATCCTTGATTCTCTGGGCTCATTACTCCTTCCTATCACCCTAGAGAGAACTTGTTGAGCCTGTACCCTCCCCATTTCCTTTTTGAATGCCCCGCACTGTTCCTTTGTAGATTTCCCCACAAGTAGCTGTACCCAGTCTACCTTGGCCAGATCCTTCTTTTACTAAGATCCGCTCTCCCCCAATCCAAAACATTTTTATGCAACTTGTCTATTTCTTTGTCCATAACAAGCGTAAATTGTACCATGTTGTGGTCGCTGTCACTAAAATGCTCCCCCACCACCACCTCAGCCACCTGTCCGGCTTCATTCCCCAGAATTAGGTCCAGCATTGTTGGACCCTCTACATACTGACCTAAAAAGTTCTCCCGTACACATTTCAAGAAATCCACTCCATCCAAAACCTTAACGTTATGTCTATCCCAATTAATGTTGGGAAAGTTGAAATCACCTAATATAATTACCTTACTGTTATTGTTTTTACACACCTCCGCAAATTGTGCACATATTTGCTCCTCAATTTCCCACTGACTATCTGGGGATCTATAATAAACAACTAATAATGTGGCTGCCCCTTTTTTATTCCTAAGCTCTACCCACAAAGTTTCCTTCGATGCCCCCTCCAAGATATCATCTCTCTTTACTACAGTAACTGACTCCTTAACTAGTAATGCAATGCCTCCTCCTCCTTTTACACCCTCCCCTGTCTCACCTGAAGATTCAACTTGTCTAACTTGCCTTGAAGCCTCTTAACATCCTCCGTATCACTCACATTTCCATCTAGTTTTGTGTTGTCAGCAAGCTTGAAAATATTATATTTGATTCCCTCGTCCAGATCAGTGAATTGCCCTTGAGGTGGTGGTGAGCTGCCTTCTTGAACCGCTGCAGTCTGTGGTGTAGGTACATCCACAATGCTGTTAGGGAGGGAGTTCCAGGATTTTGACCCAGCGACAGTGAAGGAACAGCCAATATATTTCCAAGTCAGGATGGGGAAATTGGAGGTGGTGGTGTTTCCATCTATCTGCTGCCCTTGTCCTTCTAGATTATAGTGGTCGTGGGTTTGAAAGCTGCTGTCGAAGGAGCCTTGATGAGTTGCTGCAGTGCATCTTGTAGATGGTACAGACACTGCTGCTTCTGTGCGTCGGTGGTGGAGGGAGCGAATGTTGAAGGTAATGGATGTGGTGCCAATCAAGCGGGGCTGCTTTGTCCTGGATGGTGTTGAGCTTCTTGAGTGCTATTGGAGCTGCACTCATCCAGGCAAGTGGAAACTATTCCATCACGCTCCTGACTCGTGCTTTGTAGATGGTCAACAGGCTTTGGGGAGTGAGGAGGTGATTTACTTGCTGCAGGATTCCCAGTCTCTGAGCTTAAAAGACGATAGTGTCAGTCTCACACAGAGGTTTCATCACTGGATAGCCCATTGTCCAGATCTTCACCTCTAGTGGAGCACAGTGTGGGAGACAGGTACTCCTGAGATTAAATAGTCCTGTTGGTTGAGACACAGATCTCAGAGAACATTTTCTGACTCATTTTTGGGGGTTCTATCATCAAAAATAGCTAGTTCCTCACAGCGAAGCCTACACTTTGCTCGTGGATTTCCTCTCAATTCTTCCCCTGCCAGATGAACATGTAATGCTTTTCTTTCCATAGTCTGCTTTAAGCGAGCCTGGTCTCTTCAAAGGGATGCTATGTCAATGTTCAGCCTACTAAGTTCAATGTTGATCTCAGCAGTCTTGCGCGTCTTATCATGTCATCTGTCAGTCCTGTGCATATAGCCCTGACATTCCAGTTTGCCAGTCGAAGAGTTGGCACCTTCTTTCTTTTCATGTTTGCCTGGTGCGATGGATTCCATCCACTTGTTGAGCAGAGACACTAAGCTCTAAGTACCCATTCAAGCAGATGGACTGTGGTATGTGATTGACTATTGGGATATGACAGTCCCTCCCACTGTCAGAGACAGAGCGTAGCACCCATTCTCTAGGCCAACTGAGTTGGGTTTATCAGTTGTAACTGCTGTCTCCCATGTTTTGTTAATGCTCTACAGTGAAGCTGGAGTGCCCTCTCCAGGGTACAAACCTGGGCAAAATTTATGAAGACCCTGGGCTGCCCAAACATCAGTTTTTCCCCTCTCAAACTCCCTGGTTGAGTCCAAAGGAATATAAAGCACCACGTCTGGCACCGGCTTGGTTGCAGGAGTTGCCAGAAAGATGACACTTTCAGACATCAGTCTGCCTTTGGTGTCCACTCCATAGAATAGCTAAAACACCAGTTAAGTTGCTGCAATACAAAAATCAGCTCCATTTATACTATCAGGGAACACCTGTCCATTTGGAGCTGTTTTGAAGATACACAGTGTGTCAATAGCACAAACACTGATGTGGAGGTTTCACTCTAGCCTGCATTTATCTCATGTGATGGAGAAGCCATCTGTAAAGAACATATCTTATTATTTCTGTTGGACTGTAGACTAAAATTACAATGGCTGTAGTTTGAAAGACACGTTCACTGGAACAGTGTGAGGGATATATACAATGTTGCTGACCTGGAACAGAATGTGCCTTGAAAGACAGGATGGTGCCGAGGAGGAGTCCGGTCTAATGGGGAACTGCCTGGCAACAACATTTTAATTGGCTCCTAACCAGGTGAGCAGGGTTTGTGTGAGGGCAGTGCAGCAGAATAGCTCACAGCCTGAAAGGAAAAAGACCTAAAACCTCTCTCTCCTGTGTGTGTCAGGTTCCAGTACTTCTACAATAATAGCGAGCTGGCTTTTTCTCCTCATATCTCTATAACCTGCTCTCTCTCTGAAAACCCCTGTCAAGAGGAAAAGGGGGAAATCACCATTAAGAGACACTGAAAGGGTAAGGGCTCAACCAGTGAACTAAAGAGTAAAAGTGCTGGAAGGACACCTCGTGTCATCAATAAAGAACTGAAAGGAATCTGGGAGACATCGATCAAAATCAACCCATCGAATCCTGTACTCCGGGATTGGTGCTATTGAACTGTTTTATCCAACCCTTAAAATCCATGTTTTTGTGTGTTTTACGTGTCTTGTATGTATGTGTATAGGGATTTAAGGAAGGGGTAGAGTTTGGGTTATAGAATTAGAAATTAAGAGTTCATATTTCTTTCTTTTGCCACTGGTTAAAGACAATTTGTTCAATAAACAGTTATTTACTTACTAAGTTTATAAACCTGGTGATCGTATTCTGTTAACCAAAATTAAACGGTTAGGTGGGTTGATTAAACTTTTCACATTTGTCACAGCTCAGGGAGCAGTGGGGCTTGACAGTGCAGTGCAGTGAGTCGTGACATATTCCATTTGTTAGTTATCACCTGCCTGCTGATTCTTCTCCTCATTCAGTAGAGTGCTTACTGGAGGGTACTGTCTAGATGGAACCCACTTCTTAATCATCACCAGCCCACCACTGAGTAGTGAATACAGTATCCTGGACTGGAGCAGGTACACACGTGCTATATTCCTCACGTGGTCTTTGAGGTTCGGGAGGGTGAAAGGGCAGGATATTATCACTGTCGAGGATGCTGGAGAATGAGCAGCCAGTGCTCAAACTGGTGGAAAAATGATTGACAAGGAAGGAATGGTCCATTCTGAGAGCAGAGAAGAAAGCAGTGATGTGCTTGTTGGCTGGACAATGATGTCACTGCTGGAAATGAACTGGCAAACATGGAGGCTGGTGAGATGGAAGGTGAGGAGCAGAGTTTTTGAAGATTGAAAGGAATATTTGGTGTTTAATTGTTATTAGAGACCAAGTATATTGCTGTTAAGGTAGGATTCAGGATTTGGGGGACAAGAGGCAGTACAGGGGGCTAGAGGCAGTGAAAGAGTGAGGGAGAGAGGGGGGAACAGAGCATGTGGGAGTGGGAGACAGGTAGGCAGAGGGAGGGACAGAGAGAGAAACACAGTGTAGAAGTGGGAGACAGGTAGGCAGAGAGAAAGCACAAGAAAGGGAGAGGAGAGAGAGCGTGTGAAAGGGAGAGAAATAGAAAGCACATAGGAGTGGGAGGCAAGTAGAGCGAGAGAGACAGACAGGGAGCATGTGGGAGTGAGAGACAGGTAGGCAGAGAGAGAAAGAACAAGAGAGACAGAAAGCCTGTGGAAGACAGGTAGACTGAGACACACTCAGGGTGTGGATGGGGAGAAAGAAGAGTCACATTCAGGAACAAACCAGTATTGATTTAAATCCAGACTACAACAGTACACTGACAGTCATCACACACGTGGCAGGACAGTTATAATTTCACAGTCATCAGCTGCTGACTATTTCTGGACAAACTTAACATCACATCCAGTCATACTTGTGTCTGTGTCATCAACACAGGACCTGGGGTCAGGTGGGGTTAATATCCAGTCCCACAGATGAGAAAGTCTACAGTTAGAGACCAGCACCCAATGTGGAACAAATTTTGAAACGTTGGAGATATTCAGAGTGCGCAGCACCTGTCATTTTCCAGCTTGGGGACTCATGTCCAGTGACCAGAGCAGGTTATCAGGTACAGAGGCTTCCCAGGAGTGTGCATTAAATCAGACAAGAGGCAGTGTCCAGCTGGGAGTGAGTCCAGTGCAAACCAGGGCAGGTTTGCAGTTAATTCACTGTGGAAGGCACACTCCAAGGAGTCAAGCTCACCAGCACCAAAGGTTGACCTTCAAATAACGTACTCATTACAGACAATTACAAAGCTCCTCTTCTCAACACCACAGTTCCCCAGCCCGCTGCTGATTCATGCCAACGTATGCCTTCCACACCAACCACCCTCCATGACCTCGACCGACCGACTACTCCTCAGGAACAAGCCCAGTCACTCAGTGTCCGTTGGTAATGTGGCCCCCACACCAAAGGGAATTCCGGGATAGAATTCAGTCCTGCCAAATTCAAGATCACCACCATCCCCACCCTTTCACCCCACCCAAATTGAGGTCAGCTAACACAGGGTAGTACAGGGGGCTAGATGCTGGGGCCTCTCCGATATGCATTGCCTCCTGATTTACCTGGGGATGCCCATTCACAGTTAAAGTTTGCTCTGTGATTCTCAATGTACCAGTAACAGTATCTTACACCTACACAGATTTAATTGGAATGTTCTGTATCTATCAGACAGGGTAATAATAACTTGATCTTCAAACCAACCTTTAATCCCTGAGATTCCCCTTCTCTCCGCACCCAGTGCTTCAGCCTCTTTCAACACTAACCTGCTCAAATACCCGAGATAGGAGTGGGGGCCAGGGACAGGTCTATTTATATCAGCTTCCTCTGGACAAGACAAGACAGTTCTACCAGACAGCACTTCCTAACTCACTGGGTGGAGGCAGGAGCAGCAGACGACTATTGCA
>NW_024470665.1:571298-601298 GCF_017639515.1 Carcharodon carcharias | reverse complement strand
TGAATGGCCTCTTTCTACAAACAAACTTTTCTATGGTTCTATAGGTGGGAGCAGCTTACAGAGATAGGGAGGGTTGTAGGGGCTGGAGGAGGTTACAGAGATAGGGAGGGTTGTAGGGGCTGGAGGAGGTTACAGAGATAGGTAGGGCTGTAGGGGCTGGAGGGGGTTACAGAGATAGGTAGGGTTGTAGGGGCTGGAGGAGGTTACAGAGATAGGGAGGGGTGTAGAGGCTGGAGGAGGTTACAGAGATAGGGAGGGTTGATGCCATGGAGGGATTTGAGGTCAGACAAGCAGTCCGATAATTTAGTAACAGTGGAGGAGTCAAGAGAGGTGGTGATGAGCGAAAGCTGGGTGTCATCAGCAAACAAGTGAAAACTAACGCTGTGCTTCGGATGATGTTGCCGAGGGGCTGTGCGTAGATGAGAAATCAAAGGGGGGCTGAGGGTAGATCCTTTATCTCTTGTCCAAAAAATGAGGGGGGGAGCAATTTTTAAAAATAACGAAGAATCCCACACACATGCTCACACAGGCCCCCCCGCCACTCCGTCAGCCTGAACCTGTACTGGTCACATCGATGATGGGGCAAGTAAAAAGTCTCCCTGTGGCACTGGGCAGCTCTGATTTCACTCACTGCTCTTTCCGAAGGAGTCACAGAATTTTAACAGTGCACAGGGAGTCCATTCATCCCATCAAGTCTTCACTGGCTCTCTGAAAGGACATTCTACCTCGTCCACTCCCCTGTCTTATCCACAAAATCATACATATTCTCTCTATTCAGATAGCAATCCAATTTCCTTTAGCATACCTCGATCGAACCTGCCTCCACCACCCTTTCAGGAAGTTCACTGCAGACTCCAACCACCCTCTGGGTGAAAAATTTTCCTCACATCACATTTACTCCTTTTGCCAATTATTTTGAATCTGTGGCCTTTGGTTCTTGATATTCCTATGAGTGGGAACAGTTTCCCACTATCTACCCTGCCCATACCCCTCAGGATCTTCAATACCCTCTATCAAATCTCCACTCAGCCTCTTCTCCAAGGAAAACAGTCCCAACCTCTCCAATCTATCCTCATTGCTACAGTTCTTTATCCCGGGAATCATTCTTCTGAATCTCCTCTGTACTCTTATTAATACCTTCACATCCTTCCTCAAGTACGGTACCCAGAACTGGACTCAGTACTCCAGATGAGGCCTAACTAACTAGTGTCTTATACAAGTTCAACATGACCTCCTTACTCCTTGTAGTCAATGCCTCTATTAATAAAGCCTAAGATACTATTTAAAAGCAAAATACTGCGGATGCTGGAAATCAAGAACAAAAACAAAAATACCTGGAAAAACTCAGGAGGTCTGACAGCATCTGCGGAGAGGAATATAGTTTCAAGTCCAAATGACTCTTCATCAGAACTAAGGAAAAATAGAAAAGAGGTGAAATATAAGCTGGTTTGGTTGGGGGTGGGGGGTGTGCGGAACAGCTAGAGCTGGATAGAGGGCCAGTGATAGGTGGAGATTGCCAAAAGATGCTACATACAAAAGGACAAAGAGGTGTTGACGGTGGTGATAGTAGCTAAGAAATGTCTTCATGGGGACATTAAGGGTGGAAAGCAGGACGAGCAAGGTACAGATAGCCCTGGTGGGGGTGGATTCGAAATAGGCTAAAAAGGTAGAGCTAAAACAACGGATGGAAATACACTTAAAAATAATGGAAATAGTTGGGAAAAGAAAAATATATATAAATTATAGGAAAAAGGGGGATTGGAAAGGGGGTGGGGAAAGAGAAGAGAATTCATGATCTAAAGTTGTCGAACTCAATATTCAGTCCGGAAGGCTGTAAAAGTGCCTGGTCGGAAGATGAGGTGTTGTTCCTCCAGTTTGCGTTGAGCTTCACTGGAATAATGCAGCAGGCCAAGGACGGACATGTGGGCATAAGAGCAGGGTGGAGTGTTGAAATGGCAAGCGACAGGGAGGTCTGGGTCATGTTTGCAGACAGACCGAAAGTGTTCCGCAAAGCGGTGACCTAGTCTGCGTTTGGTCTCTCCAATGTAGAGGAAACCGCATTGGGAGCAGCGAATGCAGTAGACTAAATTGAGGGAAGTGCAAGTGAAATGCTGCTTCACTTGAAAGGAGTGTTTGGGCCCTTGGACGGTGAGGAGGGGGGAAGTAAAGGGGCAGGGGTTGCATCTTCTGTGGTTGCATGGGAAGGTGCCGTGGGTGGGGGTTGAGGTGTAGGGGGTGATGGAGGAATGGACCAGGGTGTCCCAGAGGGAACTATCCCTGCAGAATGCTGCCGGGGTGGGGGGTGAAGGGAAGATGGTTTGGTGGTGGCATCATGCTGGAGTTGGCGGAAATGGCGGAGGATGATCCTTTGAATGCGGAGGCTGGTGGGGTGATAAGTGAGGACAAGGGGGACCCTATCATGGCTCTGGGAGGGTGAGGAAGGTGTGAGGGCGGAGTTGCGGTAGATGGGCCGGACAAGGTTGAGGGCCCTGTCAACCACCGTGGGTGGAAAACCTCGGTTAAGGAAGAAGGAAGACATGTCAAAGGAACTGTTTTTGAAAGTGACATCATCAAAACAGATACGATGGAGGCAAAAGGAACTGAGATAATGGGATGGAGTCCATACAGGAATTGGGGTGTGAGGAGCTGTTGTCAAGGTAGTTGTGGGAGTCAGTTGGTAATGAATATTGGTGGACAGTCTATCACCAGAAATTAAGACTGAGAGGCCAAGGAATGGAAGGGAAGTGTCAATGATGGACCATATTAAAATGATGGAGGGGTGGAAATTGGAAGCAAAATTAATAAATTTTTCCAGATCCAGATGAACCGGCACCGAAGCAGTCATCGATGTACCAGAGAAAAAGTTGTGGGAGGGGGCTGGAGTAGGACTGGAACAAGGAATGTTCCACATACCCCAAAAAGAGACAGGCATAACTGGGACCCATGCGGGTACCCACAGCCACACCTTTTATCTGGAGGACGTGAGAGGAGTTTAAGGAGAAATTGTTCAGTGAGAGAACAAGTTCAGCCAGACGAAGGACAGTAGTGGTGGATGGGGATTGTTTGGGCCTCTGTTTGAGGAAGAAGCTAAGGGCCCTCAGACCATCCCAGTGGGGGATGGAGGAGTAGAGGGATTGGACTTCCATGGTGAAGAGGAAGTGGTTGGGGCCAAGGAACTGGAAATTATTGAAATGATGTAGGGCGTGAGAGGAATTGCGGATGTAGGTGGGAAGAGACTGGACAAGGGGAGAGAGAATGAAGTCAAGATAACAAGAAATGAGTTCCGTGGGGTAGGAACAGGCTGACACGATCGGTCTGCCGGGACAATCCTGTTTGTGGATTTTGGGTAAGAGGTAGAAGCAGGCCGTCTGTGGTTGGAAGCTGTGGAGGGAAGATCTCCAGAGGAGATGAGGTCAGTGACAGTCCTGGAAACAATGGCTTGATGTTCAGTGGTGGGGTCATGGTCCAGGGGGAGGTAGGAGGAAGTGTCTGCGAGTTGACCTGCTGAGCGTTTCCAGGTATTTTTGTTTTTGTTCTAAGATACTATATGCTTTATTAGCTGCTCTCTCAACATGCCCTGCCATCTTCAATGATTTATGTACACATACATCGAGATTCCTCTGTTCCTGCACCTCCTTTAGAATTTCTCCATTTTATACTGTCTCTCCATATTCTTCCTGCCAAAATGAATCACCTCACACTTCTCTGCATTGAACTTCATCTGTCGTTTGTCTGTCCAATCCACCAACATGTCTATGTCCTTTTGAAGTTCAAGACCATCCTCATCACAGATGATAACATTTCCAATCTTCGTATCATCTGCAAATTTTGAAATCATGCCCTGAACACCACAGTCTGGGTCATTAATGTATATCAGGAAGAACAAGGGTCCCAACACTGACCCCTGAGGAACTCTACTGCAAACCTTCCCCCAATGTGAAAAACAACCATTTATCACAACTTCCTGTTTCCTGTCACTCAGCCAATTTCTTATTCAAGTGCCTACTTTCCCTTTTAGTCTATGAGCTAGAACTTTGCTTACAAGTCTGTTGTGTGGCACATCTGAAGTCCACATCCCTTGCATGAATAAAGAAAACTGTATCAAATGCCTGTTGAAAATCCATATACACATCAACAGCATTGCCCTTAGCAACTTTCTGTTACCTGCTCAAAAAACTCCAGCAAGTTAAACATGATTCTCCCTTAATGCGTCCATGCTGGCTTTCCTTAATTACTTAGCGTTTGTCTCAGTGACTATTGATTTTGCCCTGAACTATAGTTTCCATAAGTTTCCCTACCACGGAGGTCAAACTAACTGATATACAGTTGCCAGCTTTACCCTTGCACCCCTTTCTTAACAAGGATGTAACATTTGCAATTCTCCAGTCATCTGGCACCATCCCTGTATCTAAAGAAGACTGGAAGATTATCACTAATGCTTCTGCAATTTCCACTCCCACTTCCCTCAGTACCCTTGGATGCATCTCAACGGGTCCTGGTACCTTATCAATTTTAGGTAAAGATAGCCGTCCTAATACCTGCTCCTTCTCAATTGTGCATTTTTCTAGTGTACCAGTTACCGTTTCTCTCACCTCAGCCTGGGTGGCATCTTCTTCCGTTGTAAAGACAAATACAAAATACTGATTTAATACCTCCGCTATTTCTCCTGTCTCCACAGGCAAGTTCCCCTTTTTTTCCATCCCAAACTGGCCTTGCGTGGATAACAAGGGCGAGGGTGTTGGAGGTAAAGGGGCTAACCCCTTTGCCAGGTAACGGCACGGACCAAGGAAAATGAATAGCAGACACCGCAGGTATCCAGGCATGTGGAAGACTCTGCATCGGGCACCGACAGCACTGAGGGGATTAAGTGGTCAATATAGCATGATGCACAGTGTTCTCACTCGCATCTCTTCTCTCTCCTCCTCAACATCACACTTCACATTCATCTGTCTCCATGGTAGTGTAATACACTCAGAGCCATGCTGATAGTTGTAGCCTACTGAAGGTTTCTGAAGACCAGCAGTGGGATGGACTGGGTGAAGGGCTCTCTTCTCACCCTCCAACTACACATCCTTCACCTTTATATACAAGATAACATCAGGGGGTGATATCTCATCTAAATGACTGTTCTACATGCCAATAAACTATACGACATTGGTAAAAACCACAACTGAAGTCAGATCCCCTCCTAACGGCCAACACATATGCGCCTGCACTAGGCAGTGATCAGGTACAGGAACCCTGGCTGATTTCCCTTCTCTCTCTAACCTAGGGATCACAGGATTGGGATCAGGAGCAGGACCCCTGGCTGGTTTCCACTCTCTCTGATGGCTAGAAACTGAAGCAGTCTCTAGCTAGGACACCAAACCACCGGAATTCAGCATTGTACTGGAACACCACCCCCTTCACCCCAGCTGCATTATTCTACAGAGGGCAGCCAATGCTACATCTGACAGGCGTGTAGCTTTGCAGTCATGAAAGACTGGATTCAGGAGGCAGCTTCCACCAGTTGGCATGTACCAGCCCGAGAATGTAATCTCAGCACCATCCTCCTGTCCCATGGAGCAGTTATGTTAGAAGGAAGAGATCTGTGCCTTCCCAGGCCTTAAACATTTTGCCAAAAAGCACCACTACAATAAATGTTGCAAGAACGAAAAGGTTCTTTCCCCAACGGCACCTCATCATCTATCCCAAAAAGCCAACTCAACAGGGCAGGAAAGTCAATCAAGCATGCAAGGTGGAAAAATGGGAGACAATGCTTCACCACTCGTCAGATACATAACACTGCATTATTACAGGACTTACTTTACCCGACAGTTCTGACACACCATTGCATTTAAGCCAAAGCCCCTTCAGTGCTGTGCTAAATTCATCTCTTAGCGATGGGATTCCCCATGACAGACCTGTACCTGTTTGGAATACACCCCAGTCTTACGTAGTTCCACATTCTCTTTGAATTTGAAAGAACACAATCTGGAATTGTAGTGATTCAAGTGGAGACTGTGACATATCCAACTCTGAAACCCTAGTGACACCCCCATTGGAACGCCTCCACCACCACCACCACCACCACGTGCACACCCACTCCCACTCCCCCACCCCCACCCCCACAAGTACAGGCAGACCATACTAACTTCGTGATGCCTTCTTGCTGCAGTGAGTGGCGGGCAGGTAACAAATGGGATCCTGCTTAATCCATTCTGACTGCAGGGCAGCCAGCATGCTCGGGGGAGACTGTTCAACTTCGCTGGTGGAGGTAATCACCATTGGAGCAAACTTGGTCGAGTGGGGTGAACTGCAGAAAGCCCGGTGCAGGTCGGGAAGGAAAGTGAGCTCAGTTTCTCAGAGCAGTGATGGTGAGGGAGAAAGAGAGAGTGGGACAGATGATTCACTGGATCCTGAGGGCGCCTCGCACCAGCACGGACTGGGAGACCGATAAAGTGTGGAACAACTTGAAAACTAGCCAGCAGGTCCCACGCTGCACACTTCAAATGACCTCTGTAAGTTGGGTGAGAGCAGCAACCAATATTTGAATGTCGACGAGCCACAGGGGGTGAATTCACGAGCAGCAAGAGCCCACACAGAAACCACGGGTGAGTAAATAATCTGTTAGCTGCTTGTCCATAGGAAGGGATCACACAGCTACTTACATCCTATGCTCCCCACAAAACACACAGGGAAAATAAAATCAGTTGAAAATTTGCACCAAAATAAAAGTGAAGAAATTGCAGGGACTCCTTCGAATGCTTCAATATTGAAGAGGATCTGCAGGTTGAAAGTCAGACACCCAGAGTTGCTGAAGTGACCTTGTAGGAGGTGAGGTGAACAGTTTATATCCAGTATATGGTACACACACGGGGATAGGGTTCCTGCCACCAACTCCGAAAGGGAAGCAGAAGAGAGAGAGAGTAGCCTGGCACAAGTCAGCTTGCAGCTGTGTCCTGTGATCCTCCTTTTGCTCCAGCACTGGGGAGTGGGGGCTTCACAGCTGATTTTGGTTTGAGCTGGACAGATGCACGTGCTTAAATACCCTCTCCTTGGCTTATAAGTACATCCCAGAGACACCACGTTCACGTCAGCCGAGGCCAGCTTTCGTTTGCTATTGTGCTGCCGATGTTCTCGTTTTGGGAGAAAACCCTTTCCCCCTCCAGTAAATCAATGAAACACGCGCTGGCCTCCAGTTCGGACATGGAGTGCCACTTTCTGCCCCTCCTCAGCGAAGATGAAATATCAAGTTCCCTCACAGATACACCACACGGTTTTGGACAGGAGGCACCAGCAGATCCACTTACAGCTGCTTTGTAAAGGCACCCCCACCCCCACCCTGTTTCGCTGGTACAGAGGTTTTTTTTTCCCTGTTGTGGATTTTTCTCAGTTGGCTGTCAGCTGGTCACTTCTCTTGGGGAAGGGGAGGGAGGTCAGGCTGAGGTCGATGTTCCAATTAAAACCCCCAACCTCTCCGAGATTAAAGCCCCAATGACAGCTGCCAAGTTGCTCGTACATGGAGAAAGTTCCCAGCCAGTCAGTGAAGGAGCGACACACACACACACACACACACACTCAGAACAGAGCGTTCAAAGTGCAGAGCAGAATAGCCAGCACTAGTCTGAAACCCAAAATGGGGCAGGGGGAGTGATCAGGGGATGAAAGGAATTGAAAGTTTGTTTTACCCCCCCCCTCCGCTCCCCCCACCACCACCACACAGGAGCCTGTTAAAACAGTTGGTGGCTTTAAACGATATCAGTTGTCTTTGGTGCTGCATCCCAGGAGGTGTTGCTTCCATTGTATCTGTACTTCTCTCGGTCTCCTTTTATCCAATTCATTCCAGCTTCCCCGCATTGCTTCGGTGCTGCTCAGGAGCGTAGCGACGGCAGGGTGGGGTGGGGGGGGGGGTGGTGGATAGGTTCGAGTTTCTTGTTTTAACCAACTTCCTTGTTCTTAAAAAATGTATATATAATTCTCCTCCTGGATCAGGATCCTCCCTTTGGGTTTTCTCTCTCTCTCTCTCTCTCTGGTCCTCTGCAGCAGTCTCTTCGGCCCCAGCGTCTCTCAATGTCGCTCGCTCTCTATTCCATTGCCTGGGTGGGTGAAACGCCTTTTAATCTGTGCAGGAAGGAGTTCCCTCTGACTGCCGGAGGGAGGAGGAGGAGGAGGAGGGGGGGGAGGAGAGAGAGACAGAGAGAAATGCATTCACTTATTCATGGCTGCAGTTTCCTCTTTCTCTCTGCCTCCGTCTGCAGGTTCAGCGGCTTCTTTGCAATGACCCTGCCTTTAATTAATGCTTTAATCCAGTATAGGGGAATGAGACACAGACAGACATCAGCAGCTGGGGGAGCCGGCTTGGCTTGGCTGGGGAGGGGAGAGTGGAAGGTGGGGGGTGGAAATCAGTTCGAGTCCACACCCCACAGCAAGGAGACTGAGGCTCGACTGAACCTGGAGCAAAGGGAGGGAGGGTTACAACAACAACAAAAAAAAAACCCAGGAGCTAGCCAAGAAACACGAAGCTCCCTGGCAGCTTTCCACACATTGCAATCACAGACAGCACTGCAGCAGACTGCACTGGATTTGGGGTTTTGTTTGGGGGGGTAGAGAGAGAGGGTGGGGTCCTGCTTCCTGGGGGTGGGGGGACCTGCTTCCTTGCAGGATCACTGAACCTCCCCAGGCTTTTCTGTCTCCCTCTCTACCCTGTCCCTGACTAGCAATGGCATGGTCCAGGGTTTTTTTTTGCCTGTGTCCGCACCAGCTCCATTTATAGTCAGGAGCCGGCAGTAAATTTAGCACCAGTCCCAGGCGTGCACCCCCCACCCCCACCCACGCCTTGGCCTCAGTCCCAGTGCGTTCCCTGCACCCACTCTCACCCCCCCACCCCACACACACACACACACACCACCCCTTCCTCCTCGAGTCATGTCAAACGTGATCAACTGCTGGGGTCGGAGGATTCAGAGGCAGCTTCTCTCTCTCTCTCTCTCTGATTATCGCTTAATAAGTCATCTCCAAACTGTCTCAATCCATTGCCCCTTGTTTCCATTAATCCAGGGGGAGGGAGGGAGGGGAGGGGCGGGCAGAGCATGTGGGTGGCTACCAGGACTGTTAAACTATCACGTCCAGCCCCCCCCCCCCAAGGGGACCGACCACAAGCGCTGGATTGCTTTAACCACCACCACCCCCCACCCCCCCCACCCCACAAAGAACTGGGAGAAACCGAACTGGAGACCCCACCCCCCCACTCATCCCAATCAAAGCAGGGGTATCTTTCAACTCAGGGTGTGCTGGTACCCCTGTTGGTTTAAGGGATTTTAAGGGGGGGGGGGTGGCGGGGTGTGGAGGAAGGTAAATCAGCCCAGGGCTCCTGCTCCTGATCACCAGTCAGTGAGCCCCTTGCTATAAGTTGTTGGAAGGCAGGTTTGGGCTGAGCTGTAAAAACAAAAAAACTGCGGATGCTGGAAATCCAAAACAAAAACAGAATTACCTGGAAAAACTCAGCAGGTCTGGCAGCATCGGCGGAGAAGAAAAGAGTTGACGTTTCGAGTCCTCATGACCCTTCGACAGAACTTGCAAGTTCTGTCGAAGGGTCATGAGGACTCGAAACGTCAACTCTTTTCTTCTCCGCCGATGCTGCCAGACCTGCTGAGTTTTTCCAGGTAATTCTGTTTTTGTTTTGGGCTGAGCTGTGTTGCCCCGGGTGCCAGTCAGCCACCCTGCGGACACACTCTCTCAGGGCCTACAGAGTCAGCACTGGATCCCTGGTTGGCGGGCGGCAGCCTTAGAACGCGCAACCCAAGGAACAGTCAATGTTCTCAGGGGGAGGGGGAGGGGCAAATGAAAACATTAATAACAAAACAAATCAATCTGCCGAAAAATTATATACATGAGCAATACAACATGGGGAGTCATCAAAACAAAGTGCATTGATATTTGAAGGGGGAACATTAGCACTGCTATGGGGAGAGTGGAACAGGCTGGAGAGCTGGACTGAAGAGCCAGCACAGACATGATGGGACGAATGGCCTTCCTCTGTGAAATGCTCCACTGATCATAAAGGTATGGCTCATTTTTAATTACTTTCTATCCTATAATATGGCAGTCATTATATAAAAGAGTGCCAAGATAGGTCAGGATATTACCACACTCTGATTGAGTGCAAGCTCTGAGCAGGCAGCACCATGCACCAATAGGCTGGGCCCAGTTAAAAAGGGGAGCTGTTGACTGGCCCTAGGCCTGGTGACTGTGACTCTGAAATATACACTGGCTGGAATCAATACTCCTATTTTTTAAACTATATAGATATATGGCTTTGAAAAGACATAAATTCACAGAAATATAAAACCCACACCTGTCTCAGTAAGACCCCATATACTACCAGGAATTCCCTCACATAACCACTCCACCTCTCCTTCGAAACCTTAGCCGTGACACACCTGTCCTAAAATCTCCTGATGTGACTCGCTGTCAGATTGTCTGGATTACACTCCTGTGAAGTGCACAGAAACTACATTAATGGCGCTAAATAAATGCAGCCTATGACTGGATACTTGCCCAATCAGTCTCAATGCCCCCTTCTCCTTCCCCACAGCCACAGGAACAGGGGGAGGCCATTTAGCCTTTCGAGCCTGTTACACAGGAACAGGACGAGGTCCATTCAGCCCCCTCAAGCCTGTTACACAGGAACAGGGGGAGGCCATTCAGCCCCCTCAAGCCTGTTACACAGGAACAGGAGGAGGCCCATTCAGCCCCCTCGAGCCTGTTACACAGGAACAGGAGGAGGCCCATTCAGCCCCCTCAAGCCTGTTACACAGGAACAGGAGGAGGCCCATTCAGCCCCCTCAAGCTTGTTACACAGGAACAGGAGGAGGCCCATTCAGCCCCCTCGAGCCTGTTACACCATTCAATAAGACTCTGGATGATCTGTGACCTAACTCCAGATACCCACTCTTGCCCCATATCCCTCAATACCTTTGGATATCAAAAATCTCTCAATCTCAGATTTAAAATTAACAATTGATTGGGAATCAATTGCTGCTTGTGGAAGACAGTTCCATCCTCTGGTCCTCCTGCCCTGCCCTGCTCTCCATCAGCAGAAACAGTTTCTCTTCATCAACCCAGAATGTTCACACTCGCACTCCCTTCTCCACATGTGCGCACTAAAGCCTGGGTCATTAGTGTCCAGGAGCAGACATCTCCCCCCTCCTGAACCCAGGAACCTGGAGTCAAATGCTGAATTCATACTGCCGCCCTATTTCACAGTGGGAAGAAGGGGTCGGGGGTGGGGGGCTAACCACCCAGCAGGGATCATTACTATACAAGGGAGGGCCTGACTCACTAGGCCATTGGGGAAAGCTGCAGATGAAGCTATATCGGGCTTTGTGACACATGACCCAAGTGACTTGTGTGCTGTTGAGTTTAAAAATTGAGCTCATGATGAATTTGAACACTGAGTTTGCTCAAGAGGTACTATCGATGTGTCAGTTATTATTTACAGGCTGCATACGGATAGGTAAGCAGGCAGAAAATGAGAACATCAGCACTGCCACACATGGTGACATTTTGTTAATACTTAGTAAGATCATCCGTTATCCTGCTGAAATCTGATGGGTGGGACAGAAAAGGTGGTGAATCAAGCAGAGGAGGAAGAGAATAGAAAACAAGGTGAGGTTAAAGTACGGAGCCAGTTTGATGCCTTTCAGTACTTCACTCCAGCTTCAGGTCCCAGAACCTGACAAGAACCTGCTTTTTCTTTGAAGCAAGTTTTACTTCCCCATGGAAAAGCCAGGCACACAAGTCGTGATATTGGCGCACCGTGGGCGTTCATTCCGTGCTCCGGGGGCTGCTGTTAATCACCATGATATTTTTATAAAGATACCAAAGGCTGTTTAGCCTCCCTCCCCCGTCTGGTGAGGTAATGCAGGAATTGCCAGCCTCAAATTATCTCAGGGCTGTGTTTAGAAAAGAAAGAGTATAAAAATGAGAGAGAGAGAGAGAGAGAAAGAAAAATCAGGCTCCTACAATCCAGAGAGCTGATAAGAGGGAAGGAACAGGTTAATCACTTCCTCTGTACAGACATTTCAGAGGGAAATCATACCAGTTCCTGAATGTACAGTAAGCAGGTACCAGAATCAGAACCATTAGTGTTGGAGACCACCCCTCCAACACCCCCCCCCCCCCCCCCGCCTCGCTCACCAGTGCTCCAAAGGAGACACCCCCTCGCTAAGCAGTGCTCTAATGTAGATGTAACTGAGCTGAGCAGCAGGGATGTAATGTCAGTCTAGCCTGTGGCCATGGATGTTGGGAGAAGGGTAAGTTTACAGTGAAACCACCCTCTCTCCTCCTCCCAGTTGTCAAACATTAGCTGATTTAATTTGGGGCTTTTAAATGTGTAGGATAACATTACTGGGCCATCCTTGTCTATATAAAATATACGCACACATATTGCGAATGACTCTGTATTTCATTCATCCTTCCAGGTTTTGCATTTATTGATGCTGCAATTTCCACTCCGTGTTGCAATTCTCGCACCTAGCAACAGGCAGCGTCATCGCAGCACCCGGGCGCTGCCATTGGCTAGTCGCCCAGTCCAATGGGAAGCGAGTCACGCCTGTTGCCAGGGCGGCAGGAAGTGGAGGCGGGGCCAGCAGGCTGCTCTGCCCAGCAACAGGAGAAAAGATCGACAGGGACAGGAGCCCCCCCCCGGGGAGGGGAGGATTGAGGGGGACAGGAGCCCCCCCACCCCGGGGAGGGGAGGATTGAGGGGGACAGGAGCCCCCCCCCCCCCGGGGAGGGGAGGATTGAGGGGGACAGGAGCCCCCCCACCCCGGGGAGGGGAGGATTGAGGGGGACAGGAGCCCCCCCACCCCGGGGAGGGGAGGATTGAGGGGGACAGGAGCCCCCCTGGGGAGGGGAGGGGAGGGGAGGGGAGGGGAGGGTTGAGGGGGACAGGAGCCTCCCTGGGGAGGGGAGGGGAGGGGAGGGTTGAGGGGGACAGGAGCCCCCCTGGGGAGGGGAGAGTTGAGGGGGACAGGAGCCCCCCTGGGGAGGGAGGGAGGGTTGAGGGGGACAGGAGCCCCCCTGGGGAGGGGAGGGTTGAGGGGGACAGGAGCCCCCCTGGGGAGGGGAGGATTGAGGGGGACAGGAGCCCCCCCCCCCCCCCCCCCCCCCCGGGGAGGGGAGGATTGAGGGGGACAGGAGCCCCCCCCGGGGAGGGGAGGGTTGAGGGGGACAGGAGCCCCCCTGGGGAGGGGAGGGGAGGGGGACAGGAGCCCCCCCCCCAGGGAGGGGAGGGTTGAGGGGGACAGGAGCCCCCCCGGGGAGGGGAGGGTTGAGGGGGACAGGAGCCCCCCCGGGGAGGGGAGGGTTGAGGGGGACAGGAGCCCCCCCGGGGAGGGGAGGGTTGAGGGGGACAGGAGCCCCCCTGGGGAGGGGAGGGGAGGGTTGAGGGGGACAGGAGCCCCCCCGGGGAGGGGAGGGTTGAGGGGGACAGGAGCCCCCCTGGGGAGGGGAGGGTTGAGGGGGACAGGAGCCCCCCTGGGGAGGGGAGGGTTGAGGGGGACAGGAGCCCCCCTGGGGAGGGGAGGGGAGGGTTGAGGGGGACAGGAGCCCCCCCGGGGAGGGGAGGGTTGAGGGGGACAGGAGCCCCCCCGGGGAGGGGAGGGTTGAGGGGGACAGGAGCCCCCCTGGGGAGGGGAGGGGAGGGTTGAGGGGGGACAGGAGCCCCCCCGGGGAGGGGAGGGTTGAGGGGGACAGGAGCCCCCCTGGGGAGGGGAGGGGAGGGTTGAGGGGGACAGGAGCCCCCCCGGGGAGGGGAGGGTTGAGGGGGACAGGAGCCCCCCTGGGGAGGGGAGGGGAGGGTTGAGGGGGACAGGAGCCCCCCCCCCCCCCCCAGCAGGGACAGCTGCAGGACCCATTTGAGAGGTGATAACTGACACGTGTGGAACCCACTCCCTGTCCTCCCCTCTCCCCCACTCAACCCTGGGAGGATTACCGAGCAGTTTCGGAGGTGGGGAGGGGTGCGGTGTTGATCGACTGGCCAGCACCATCCCCCACTGCCACCCCGCAGGCAGAAAGAGAAGGCAGAGCATCTCCCAGGGACAGGGCAGCAACACGGGTCAGGAATAGACAGTTTAAATATAAACAGGAACCTGAGTGTGCAGCCCTCAGCAACACTGCGCCCAATTGCTGGGGCAGCCACTGCTTCCACAGGCTGACTCTCCACCCCTCCCCACACCTGCCTCTCACATTTTGCCTGTCCGTCCATCCGTCTGTCTGTCTGCTGGTGTGCTCACTCCCAAGTGCATTTGGCCAGAGGCTCGTCTGCCAACTCATGCTGGCAGACAGGCTTTTTCCTGTGATGGATGGGCAGCACCAGCAGCGCTGGCTTGGGGAGGGATGGTAGACGTTGGCACTGAACGTTAGAGGGTGTTCAGGGCGAAGGTTCACTTTTACGCATCACCTTTGATACAGTAAACCAGCCCTAGGCACTTCATAGGAGCAGTTACCGTACAGAACGTGGTAATGAGCTGGGGAGGGGGCGGCGCGGCAGAGGGAGGGGGCGAGGTTCACAGAGTGTTGGGGCCCTGAGGCTGGAGAGTGCTACGACTGACACCAATTCACACTCAGAAAGAACATTACTTCAGCAAAGCTCAGTCCAATGGGCTTAAATTCTAAATCAGTTGGAAATTAGTTATAAAATGGATCTTAGAATGAACTTCTTTAGATAAAGAGCAATGGCTGTTTGTAATAATCTACCAAAAAACGATGCAGAGACAAAGGCATTTGGCATGTTGAAATGGAGGGAATGCCTGACCAGGATAACCAAGCCTTTACAGGGACAAAGTTTGATGGGTTTGAATGATCCTTGCCTTTAAACTCACTGCTGTTGCGTGAAAACATAATGGTTTACTGAAACCTCAGCGGTAACTGCACCAACGTTATACCTGTGGCCATCTATAAATGACAACAGGCATTTCTACAGCACTTACATTGCACAGTAATTCACAGAAAGGGATACAGGAATTACAGCCATGCATGAAGGGTGACTGGAAGCTCAGGAAATAGATGAACCACAATGATTTTTTGGGTGGGGGGGATAGATGTAAACCCCGAGTTCCAAAGGGGAGGGCTGAGGACCCGAGCAGCATCAGTGGGACAGAGTTGCTGGAGTTTGAGAAATGGAGATTAGAGGGCTGGAGGTCGCAGAGATCAATGGGAACAAGGCTGTGCGGTGATTTGGACATTTCATCAAAGGCTACTGTAGAATCTACCGCACGGTAATATTAAAATACATGGGAGCAATTACCTTCTCCTCCTCTGAAAGTAGAGTTTGACACACCCACACCCAAAGGAAGAACCAGGAAAAGATCATTTCCATCAATGGATCTGTTGGTAACAGGGGGCTGTGAAAGGATTAGAAATGAAAGCAGAAAAGGAGAGGAGCAAAACTTTCACACAAATTATTACAATATGGAACCCATTACCACAAGGGTCTATTAAGAAAGAGTCAGAGATATCATTTCACAGCAGTTAAATGCAAAGAAAATAAAGGATGCAGGGAAGTAGCGTTACTGGGGGCATTTTGAGTATATTCAAGGTAGATTTTTGGACACTAAGAGAATCGAGAGTTAGAGCAGGAAAATGGAACTGAGGTAGGAGATAAGCATTGTTCTTACTAAATGGGGGAACAGACTTGAAGGGCCAAATGGCTTCCTCCTGCTCCTGTTTCTTATAGTAAATAGCTCCAATGGGGGAAACTAGCACACATACAAAGAGCCCAAAGACCAGGTCTTGCATAAAGATGTCTGTGATTCACAGCAGATCAACCTGCAAATAAAGCTGGCCTTTGCAGATCCTTTCCCCTGTCCACCATTGCTCCATGGGATCTCCCTCCTGCCTTGTTCTGCACCAGTGACTCACTCGCTGTTCGTTTTGCAGACTGCAAGCCACTTTTTTTAAAAATAACCCCTGCCTCGCTTTTGAGGAAAAGCACAAGTGGTGTCGGAGAAGGAGCAACCCTCCTGATGATTATTCTGGGACAGATGAAATCTGTTTGAAAGGAAGGGCTGGAGGGAGGAGCGGAGCACAAGAGAGGGGTCACGGCTTCATATCAACAGCCCTGCTCTTCTATAAAAGTAGTTACAGCCTGACTGGATCACAGAGAGAGATTAAATTTCCTGAGAAATGGTTCAGTGGAACACTGTGAGAGAGCCCCAGTGATATTACTGTCAGGCAGGCTAAATATTGTGGGTGTCAATTAACATGCCAAGCCAGCCTGAAAATCTCACAAAGAACGAGTGGGTTTTTGACAGCTGAAACAAACAGGGTGCATTCATAGTTCAGATCCACACGTTAGACTCAATTCATGATCCATAATTCGTTATCATAATCAATTTCAGGCCCATCTCTCAGTAAAATGCCAGGTGTAATATCATACATCTCTACCATCTGTCAGTCCATCCGCTGATGAAACCCTCATCCATGCCTTTGTCATCTCTAGACTTAACTATTGCAAAAAAAAATAGATTGTCTGGTCCTTTGTTTCATTGCTCTTTGTGGGATCTTGCTGTGCACAAATGGTTGCCTATTTTCCAACATCACAAAAGTGCTCAAACTTCAGTGAAGTACTCGATTGGGCAACTCAGATGGTGAAAAGCTCTGAGGATTTGGGAATTCTGAGGTGGTGAAAAAAAAGCTGGGGGTTTGGGAATTCTGAGGTGGTGAAAAAAAAAGCTGGGGGTTTGGGAATTCTGAGGTGGTGAAAAAAAAGCTGGGGGTTTGGGAATTCTGAGGTGGTGAAAAACACTTGTGAAATGGGAGAGTCTTTGTGAAGCTTCTCTGAGATTTTAAGGCATCCAGTTCAGAACAGTAAAAGCGGGTTTAATGTGGCACTCCTCGCTACCACCACCACTGCCTCTGCCCCGCCCCATCCACTGTGCTCTTAGCCCAGGTCCATGGGAACTAGACATGACAGTTTCTTCAGATTTAGTCCACAGTCTTAGGACTCCCGTGTGTCTGGATCCAGAAACGTTCATCAGCCCAGATTCTAATAAGGTGACATTACATAGTTGCTCAATTAATGAAGTTCATGGGTGGCTGGAGCGCTGAAACATTACAGTACAAGGTGATCACAGAACATAGAGGACCCAGAAAAACAACAATTTACTGCTTTAAGCTGCCCAGGGTTTCAAAACGAGTAATGTCAGGGTGGCACTAATCCCTGCTCAAAATTGGCAACTGTTGCATCAACGTTTGCCAAGCGTTTCCTGGCCTCGGAGCAATTACAAGTTCTTCTCAGGCCCAGAATTTGGCAAGGGCGCAGGGTGCCAACCAGCAAAAGACAAAGAGGCCACAGTGTGGAAGGGAAAGCACTGTAAAAACGGATCAATTAACTGCCCCTTCCCTGAGCCAGCTGGGACAGGGCGCAGCAAAGCACCCAAACACCGCACAACAATCTGATCATTCAGATCGCGCTCTGAGAATTCTGCCAACCAGCTTGCAATAAAACAAGTGCTGAAACGCACATCTCACAACAATGGACACACCAATCTCCCCCTCCCGGCTTACTCCCCTACTGCCGGGCCAGGGAATGCGAAAGTCAGGCTCTTCAAATGGGTGCCAACATGAATATTCAGTGCACTAATATTTACATTTTTACATGATGAACTATGTTTCTCGAATGAGATCCAGTCATTGTTCTGCTTTCTATAAAACACAATAGATTTTAGCAGCATTTCTCTCTGCCATTTTCCCACACTAGGTCCAATCAGAAGGATTAACACCATATTGCTTCTGATGGTCGGTAATCTTGGAAGATGGGGAGGGTCAATATCTCTCATGATGCTGGATTCCCTCAGTGTCTCAGCTATAGTGAACAGTCAGTGAGGAGGGCCGACTGCGAGCTCCCTCAGTGGCAGCGAGTGAGGAGGGCCGACTGCGAGCTCCCTCAGTGGCAGCGAGTGAGGAGGGCCGACTGCGAGCTCCCTCAGTGGCAGCGAGTGAGGAGGGCCGACTGCGAGCTCCCTCAGTGGCAGCGAGTGAGGAGGGCCGACTGCGAGCTCCCTCAGTGGCAGCGAGTGAGGAGGGCCGACTGCGAGCTCCCTCAGTGGCAGCGAGTGAGGAGGGCCGACTGCGAGCTCCCTCAGTGGCAGCGAGTGAGGAGGGCCGACTGCGAGCTCCCTCAGTGGCAGCGAGTGAGGAGGGCCGACTGCGAGCTCCCTCAGTGGCAGCGAGTGAGGAGGGCCGACTGCGAGCTCCCTCAGTGGCAGCGAGTGAGGAGGGCCGACTGCGAGCTCCCTCAGTGGCAGCGAGTGAGGAGGGCCGACTGCGAGCTCCCTCAGTGGCAGCGAGTGAGGAGGGCCGACTGCGAGCTCCCTCAGTGGCAGCGAGTGAGGAGGGCCGACTGCGAGCTCCCTCAGTGGCAGCGAGTGAGGAGGGCCGACTGCGAGCTCCCTCAGTGGCAGCGAGTGAGGAGGGCCGACTGCGAGCTCCCTCAGTGGCAGCGAGTGAGGAGGGCCGACTGCGAGCTCCCTCAGTGGCAGCGAGTGAGGAGGGCCGACTGCGAGCTCCCTCAGTGGCAGCGAGTGAGGAGGGCCGACTGCGAGCTCCCTCAGTGGCAGCGAGTGAGGAGGGCCGACTGCGAGCTCCCTCAGTGGCAGCGAGTGAGGAGGGCCGACTGCGAGCTCCCTCAGTGGCAGCGAGTGAGGAGGGCCGACTGCGAGCTCCCTCAGTGGCAGCGAGTGAGGAGGGCCGACTGCGAGCTCCCTCAGTGGCAGCGAGTGAGGAGGGCCGACTGCGAGCTCCCTCAGTGGCAGCGAGTGAGGAGGGCCGACTGCGAGCTCCCTCAGTGGCAGCGAGTGAGGAGGGCCGACTGCGAGCTCCCTCAGTGGCAGCGAGTGAGGAGGGCCGACTGCGAGCTCCCTCAGTGGCAGCGAGTGAGGAGGGCCGACTGCGAGCTCCCTCAGTGGCAGCGAGTGAGGAGGGCCGACTGCGAGCTCCCTCAGTGGCAGCGAGTGAGGAGGGCCGACTGCGAGCTCCCTCAGTGGCAGCGAGTGAGGAGGGCCGACTGCGAGCTCCCTCAGTGGCAGCGAGTGAGGAGGGCCGACTGCGAGCTCCCTCAGTGGCAGCGAGTGAGGAGGGCCGACTGCGAGCTCCCTCAGTGGCAGCGAGTGAGGAGGGCCGACTGCGAGCTCCCTCAGTGGCAGCGAGTGAGGAGGGCCGACTGCGAGCTCCCTCAGTGGCAGCGAGTGAGGAGGGCCGACTGCGAGCTCCCTCAGTGGCAGCGAGTGAGGAGGGCCGACTGCGAGCTCCCTCAGTGGCAGCGAGTGAGGAGGGCCGACTGCGAGCTCCCTCAGTGGCAGCGAGTGAGGAGGGCCGACTGCGAGCTCCCTCAGTGGCAGCGAGTGAGGAGGGCCGACTGCGAGCTCCCTCAGTGGCAGCGAGTGAGGAGGGCCGACTGCGAGCTCCCTCAGTGGCAGCGAGTGAGGAGGGCCGACTGCGAGCTCCCTCAGTGGCAGCGAGTGAGGAGGGCCGACTGCGAGCTCCCTCAGTGGCAGCGAGTGAGGAGGGCCGACTGCGAGCTCCCTCAGTGGCAGCGAGTGAGGAGGGCCGACTGCGAGCTCCCTCAGTGGCAGCGAGTGAGGAGGGCCGACTGCGAGCTCCCTCAGTGGCAGCGAGTGAGGAGGGCCGACTGCGAGCTCCCTCAGTGGCAGCGAGTGAGGAGGGCCGACTGCGAGCTCCCTCAGTGGCAGCGAGTGAGGAGGGCCGACTGCGAGCTCCCTCAGTGGCAGCGAGTGAGGAGGGCCGACTGCGAGCTCCCTCAGTGGCAGCGAGTGAGGAGGGCCGACTGCGAGCTCCCTCAGTGGCAGCGAGTGAGGAGGGCCGACTGCGAGCTCCCTCAGTGGCAGCGAGTGAGGAGGGCCGACTGTGAGCTCTCTGTGACAGTGAGTGAGGAGGGCCGACTGCGAGCTCCCTCAGGGACAGCGAGTGAGGAGAGCCGACTGTGAGCTCCTCAGTGGCAGCGAGTGAGGAGGGCCGACTGTGAGCTCCCTCAGTGACAGCGAGTGAGGAGGGCCGACTGTGAGCTCCCTCAGTGGCAGCGAGTGAGGAGGGCCGACTGTGAGCTCTCTGTGACAGTGAGTGAGGAGAGCCGACTGCGAGCTCCCTCTGTGACAGTGAGTGAGGAGAGCCGACTGTGAGCTCTCTGTGACAGTGAGTGAGGAGAGCCGACTGTGAGCTCTCTGTGACAGTGAGTGAGGAGGGCCGACTGTGAGCTCTCTGTGACAGTGAGTGAGGAGGGCCGACTGTGAGCTCTCTGTGACAGTGAGTGAGGAGAGCCGACTGTGAGCTCTCTGTGACAGTGAGTGAGGAGAGCCGACTGTGAGCTCTCTGTGACAGTGAGTGAGGAGAGCCGACTGTGAGCTCTCTGTGACAGTGAGTGAGGAGAGCCGACTGTGAGCTCTCTGTGACAGTGAGTGAGGAGAGCCGACTGTGAGCTCTCTGTGACAGTGAGTGAGGAGAGCCGACTGTGAGCTCTCTGTGACAGTGAGTGAGGAGGGCCGACTGTGAGCTCCCTCAGTGACAGTGAGTGAGGAGGGCCGACTGTGAGCTCTCTGTGCCAGTGAGTGAGGAGAGCCGACTGTGAGCTCTCTGTGACAGTGAGTGAGGAGAGCCGACTGTGAGCTCTCTGTGACAGTGAGTGAGGAGAGCCGACTGTGAGCTCTCTGTGACAGTGAGTGAGGAGAGCCGACTGTGAGCTCTCTGTGACAGTGAGTGAGGAGAGCCGACTGTGAGCTCTCTGTGACAGTGAGTGAGGAGAGCCGACTGTGAGCTCTCTGTGACAGTGAGTGAGGAGAGCCGACTGTGAGCTCTCTGTGACAGTGAGTGAGGAGAGCCGACTGTGAGCTCTCTGTGACAGTGAGTGAGGAGAGCCGACTGTGAGCTCTCTGTGACAGTGAGTGAGGAGAGCCGACTGTGAGCTCTCTGTGACAGTGAGTGAGGAGAGCCGACTGTGAGCTCTCTGTGACAGTGAGTGAGGAGAGCCGACTGTGAGCTCTCTGTGACAGTGAGTGAGGAGAGCCGACTGTGAGCTCTCTGTGACAGTGAGTGAGGAGGGCCGACTGTGAGCTCTCTGTGACAGTGAGTGAGGAGAGCCGACTGTGAGCTCTCTGTGCCAGTGAGTGAGGAGAGCCGACTGTGAGCTCTCTGTGACAGTGAGTGAGGAGAGCCGACTGTGAGCTCTCTGTGACAGTGAGTGAGGAGAGCCGACTGTGAGCTCTCGGTGACAGTGAGTGAGGAGAGCCGACTGTGAGCTCTCGGTGACAGTGAGTGAGGAGAGCCGACTGTGAGCTCTCGGTGACAGTGAGTGAGGAGAGCCGACTGTGAGCTCTCGGTGACAGTGAGTGAGGAGAGCCGACTGTGAGCTCTCGGTGACAGTGAGTGAGGAGAGCCGACTGTGAGCTCTCTGTGACAGTGAGTGAGGAGAGCCGACTGTGAGCTCTCTGTGACAGTGAGTGAGGAGAGCCGACTGTGAGCTCTCTGTGACAGTGAGTGAGGAGAGCCGACTGTGAGCTCTCTGTGACAGTGAGTGAGGAGAGCCGACTGTGAGCTCTCTGTGACAGAGAGTGAGGAGAGCCGACTGTGAGCTCTCTGTGACAGAGAGTGAGGAGAGCCGACTGTGAGCTCTCTGTGACAGTGAGTGAGGAGAGCCGACTGTGAGCTCCTCAGTGACAGAGAGTGAGGAGAGGCCGACTGTGAGCTCCTCAGTGACAGCGAGTGAGGTGAGGCGACTGTGGCTCCCTCAGTGACAGCGAGTGAGGTGAGGCCGACTGTGAGCTCCCTCAGTGACAGCGAGTGAGGAGAGCCGACTGTGAGCTCCCTCAGTGACAGCGAGTGAGGAGGGCCGACTGCGAGCTCCCTCAGTGACAGCGAGTGAGGAGGGCCGACTGCGAGCTCCCTCAGTGACAGCGAGTGAGGAGGGCCGACTGCGAGCTCCCTCAGTGACAGCGAGTGAGGAGGGCTGACTGCGAGCTCCCTCAGTGACAGCGAGTGAGGAGGGCCGACTGCGAGCTCTCTGTGACAGTGAGTGAGGAGAGCCAACTGCGAACTGTCTGTGACAGTGAGTGAGGAGAGCCGACTGTGAGCTCCCTCAGTGACAGTGAGTGAGGAGAGCCGACTGTGAGCTCTCTGTGACAGAGAGTGAGGAGAGCCGACTGTGAGCTCTCTGTGACAGAGAGTGAGGAGAGCCGACTGTGAGCTCTCTGTGACAGTGAGTGAGGAGGGCCGACTGTGAGCTCCCTCAGTGACAGTGAGTGAGGAGGGCCGACTGTGAGCTCTCTGTGCCAGTGAGTGAGGAGAGCCGACTGTGAGCTCTCTGTGACAGTGAGTGAGGAGAGCCGACTGTGAGCTCTCTGTGACAGTGAGTGAGGAGAGCCGACTGTGAGCTCTCTGTGACAGTGAGTGAGGAGAGCCGACTGTGAGCTCTCTGTGACAGTGAGTGAGGAGAGCCGACTGTGAGCTCTCTGTGACAGTGAGTGAGGAGAGCCGACTGTGAGCTCTCTGTGACAGTGAGTGAGGAGAGCCGACTGTGAGCTCTCTGTGACAGTGAGTGAGGAGAGCCGACTGTGAGCTCTCTGTGACAGTGAGTGAGGAGAGCCGACTGTGAGCTCTCTGTGACAGTGAGTGAGGAGAGCCGACTGTGAGCTCTCTGTGACAGTGAGTGAGGAGAGCCGACTGTGAGCTCTCTGTGACAGTGAGTGAGGAGAGCCGACTGTGAGCTCTCTGTGACAGTGAGTGAGGAGAGCCGACTGTGAGCTCTCTGTGACAGTGAGTGAGGAGAGCCGACTGTGAGCTCTCTGTGACAGTGAGTGAGGAGAGCCGACTGTGAGCTCTCTGTGACAGTGAGTGAGGAGAGCCGACTGTGAGCTCTCTGTGACAGTGAGTGAGGAGAGCCGACTGTGAGCTCTCTGTGACAGTGAGTGAGGAGAGCCGACTGTGAGCTCTCTGTGACAGTGAGTGAGGAGAGCCGACTGTGAGCTCTCTGTGACAGTGAGTGAGGAGAGCCGACTGTGAGCTCTCTGTGACAGAGAGTGAGGAGAGCCGACTGTGAGCTCTCTGTGACAGTGAGTGAGGTGAGGCGCCTGTGGGCTCCCTTAGTGACAGCGAGTGAGGTGAGGCGATTGTGGGCTCCCTCAGTGACAGCGAGTGAGGTGAACCGACTGTGAGCTCTCTCAGTTACAGTGAACAGCGAAGTGAGGTGAGCCGACTGTGAGCTCCCTCAGTGACAGTGAGTGAGGAGAGCCGACTGTGAGCTCCCTGTAATCCCCAGAGACATACACTGGGTACAGAAACTATCCATAATCCCCACACACAGGTGCAAACACTGTCCGTAATCGACACACACACTGGGCTCTGGCATTGTCCTTAATAAACACACACACACACACACAGTGTCTGTAACCGCACACACACACTGGATACAGACATTGTCCATAATCTACACACACTGGTTACATACACAGTACCGACACTGTCCCTAATCCACACATACACACAAGCTGGGTACAGACAAGTTGGGTACAGACACTGTTCACAAACCAAAAGAGCCACTCTGGATACAGGGCACAAGCAAATAGTCTTAAAAATTAGGATTATCTTCACAGAAAGTCTGCTGAGAATTAAATGAAAAAGCCGTGAAGAAATGAGAACAGTGTCAGGGTCGTGGCAACTCAGTCGGCCAATAGAGATGTGCCTTGTCTCATCCAGAGATTGCAGTTAATGACAGAAACCATCCTACACAAAGCAGACTAGGAGGGAGGATGCCCTGCCATTTCCAAATGGGCATCGCTCCGCGTACTACCAATTTATCAGAACGTCCAGATGCCCCAAGGCACTTTTAGAAGTGAGGGATTTGGGGATTAATTCATTGCATCAATCCTGGCGGCTGACTTGTCTGTGAAGGAGTGATGAATTTTTATTTGGCCAAGCTCTGAATTTGAGTTGTTACTGGGTTGGGTGAACAGGACAATGCTGTACCTGCATGAAGCAGAGACATCATTCCCCACATTTTTACTAATGATCACACTGAGCATTGGAAAAACAGTAGTCAAGCAGAACCTCCAGCGATGAAGAGAGATCTTGTGTTTAGGGAGAGACTGGTGTTTTATACTCCGCGTGCTTTGGTCTCCTCACGCCACTGTCCACAACTGTAAAAAGAGGCGTGGGGGGGGGGGGGGGGGGGGGGGGGTGCAATTGTCTGCCAATCCTGCTCTCTAGCTGTCCTCTAGATATAAAACACATCACACAGAATATCTTTCGCTGCACTTGCCTGCACTGTTCAAAAGTATGTCCTTTCTGCAGAGCAACAGATTTACCCTAAACTTTCGATAGGGTAGACAGAGATGATGTTTCCACTTGGGGGGAGGAGAACCAGAACTAGGGACCATCGATATAAGATCAGCACTAATAAACCCAATGGGGGAATTCAGGAGAAACTTCTTTATCCAGAGAGTGGGGAGAATGTGGAACTCGCTCCCACAGGGAGTGGTCAAGGTGAATAGTGTCGATGTATATAAGGGGGAAGCTGGATAAACACATGAGGGAGAGAAAGGAATAGAAGGATATGGGGATGGGGTGAGATGAGGCTGGTGTGGAGCAGGAACACCAGCACGGAGCAGATGGGCCAAAAGGCCTGTGTTTGTGCTGGAAAAGTTAGCAGCAACCGAATTTTGCAGAGTCACAAAAAGTGACAAGCTGACAGTGCGAGACACAGGATAGTGAAACCTGGGCATGAAAAGTACCAGGAGGAAATGCTCACAGTTAAATGCTGGTATTCATTTAATACAGTACCATAATGCAATGGCACCCTCTATATCAAAAAGCTGCACTGCACAGGAGACAGCACCATTTACAGAGTTCATTTTACTGTGAACTGGTGCCACAGGCACCAGTCCGAGAGCTGTCCATGGGCACTATCAACATAAACTGGGCCACAGGCACCAGTCTGAGAGCTGTCCATGGGCACTATCAACATAAACTGGGCCAAGGCACCAGTCCGAGAGCTGCCCACAGGCACTATCAACATAAACCGGGCCAAGGCACCAGTCCGGGAGCTGCCCACAGGCACTATCAACATAAACCGGGCCAAGGCACCAGTCCGGGAGCTGCCCACAGGCACTATCAACATAAACCGGGCCAAGGCACCAGTCCGAGAGCTGCCCACAGGCACTATCAACATAAACTGGGCCAAGGCACCAGTCCGAGAGCTGCCCACAGGCACTATCAACATAAACTGGGCCAAGGCACCAGTCCGAGAGCTGCCCACAGGCACTATCAACATAAACTGGGCCAAGGCACCAGTCCGAGAGCTGCCCACAGGCACTATCAACATAAACTGGGCCAAGGCACCAGTCCGAGAGCTGCCCACAGGCACTATCAACATAAACTGGGCCAAGGCACCAGTCCGAGAGCTGCCCACAGGCACTATCAACATAAACTGGGCCAAGGCACCAGTCCGAGAGCTGCCCACAGGCACTATCAACATAAACTGGGCCAAGGCACCAGTCCGAGAGCTGTCCATGGGCACTATCAACATAAACTGGGCCAAGGCACCAGTCCGAGAGCTGTCCAGGGGCACTATCAACATAAACTGGGCCACAGGCACCAGTCCGAGAGCTGTCCATGGACACTATCAACATAAACTGGGCCAAGGCACCAGTCCGAGAGCTGTCCACGGGCACTATCAACATAAACTGGGCCAAGGCACCAGTCCAAGAGCTGCCCACAGGCACTATCAACATAAACTGGGCCACAGGCACCAGTCCGAGAGCTGTCCATGGGCACTATCAACATAAACTGGGCCAAGGCACCAGTCCGAGAGCTGTCCAGGGGCACTATCAACATAAACTGGGCCAAGGCACCAGTCCGAGAGCTGTCCACGGGCACTATCAACATAAACTGGGCCAAGGCACCAGTCCGAGAGCTGTCCACGGGCACTATCAACATAAACTGGGCCAAGGCACCAGTCCAAGAGCTGCCCACAGGCACTATCAACATAAACTGGGCCACAGGCACCAGTCCGAGAGCTGTCCATGGGCACTATCAACATAAACTGGGCCACAGGCACCAGTCCGAGAGCTGCCCACAGGCACTATCAACATAAACTGGGCCACAGGCACCAGTCCGAGAGCTGTCCACAGGCACTAACAACATAAACTGGGCCACAGGCACCAGTCCGAGAGCTGCCCACAGGCACTATCAACATAAACTGGGCCACAGGCACCAGTCCGAGAGCTGCCCACAGGCACTATCAACATAAACTGGGCCACAGGCACCAGACCAACAGTGGGGGTGTGACCTGTCCACAGGCACTGGTCTGAGAGCTGTACAAGTTTTTTTTGACATGCCCATACAGCTGACATTGAGCAAAGTCAAACAAACACACCACCATTCACATGGCAGTTTGGTAATATAAGCAAACTGAAGACCTGTCTTTGATCACCGCTCTGAACTGAAGGAATCTGAACATGTGAATAATAAAGGCTTTCTGATTAAAACTAAATATGCAGAAAGTAACAATATGCCTGTTTGAGCGAGAGAGAAAGCGCAAGTGAAAGCAATACCTTGTTGATCATGTGTGTTCTGTGCTGTTAGGTGTCTAACCCAGTCAGGCACAGGCCAAGTTCAGATGTTGCATCAGTATTTGGCAGTAAGTAGACTTAAGAGCCTCTAGTAAAAGGGGCATTTTAAAATTGTGTGCATTGCTGTTCTTTCGATGTCAGTGCTGAAAGTGTGAAACAAAAAATGTCCAAAACAGAGATGGCCAAAAGGCAGATCCACAGCACAGACAAGGGTCAGGACAGAGCCAAACACATAGGTGAGCATGAAAGCGAGCTACAATTTTACCCACTGTTCTCCTTAGTGTACAGAACGCCAAGAGAGAATATTGATAAGAGATGTTTAAATTCTTGAAGGTTGCAAGTTCAAGTCTCACTCCGGAGATTTCAGTACTGAGGAAGCGCTGCACTGTTGGAGGGCCGACCACTCAGATGAGACCTTCAATCAAGGCCCTCTCAGGTGGATATAAAAGCTCCCACAGCCACAATTCTGAACAGCCAATAATTAACCCCCACCAAACATCACTTGAAAGAAACAATCTGGTCATTATCACGCTGCTGTTTGTGGGAGCTTACTGTGCACATACTCACTGCCAGTACTGACTGCCAGTACTGACAATGAAATGGAAACCATAAATAAACATCTGTGCAGCAAGAGGCACAGAAGGAAGTAAAGAAAACAAGACTTGAAACTGAGAATAGAAACCTTAAGGATTCTGTCTCTATTCTACAGAGGACATTTCTGAACAGAGAATAATTCAAAAGCAAACAGGCTGGAGAATGGACATCACAATTTGCCCATGATAAATTTCTGGGTCCAATCTTGTAATGGCAACTGCCCATGTAAACATGTCACGCTATAGGACCACTTCTGCACAGAGGGTGTAAACACACAGCACGTTTACATAAACAGATGGAAACCAGAGGGGAGGATATTCCCAGGTATACCCTGCAGTCAAAGCTACCCTTTGCACTGTAAAACTACCGTTTACACCTAAACCACATGGACTGCAGCGGTTCAAGGTGGCAGCTCACCACCACCTTCTCAAGGGCAATTAGGGATGGGCGATAAATGCTGGCCCAGCCAGCAACACTCACATCCTCTGAAAGGAAAAAAATAAGAAATGGCTGAATGCTGGCAATCTTAACAATATTATCCACAAGAAGAGAGATTATGGAGAGGCGAGTAAAGGGGAAAATACATTATACAATATTGCTTAATTCATTAGAGCATACCCTATAATTACTGATTTAACGTATTCCTATACAGTACAATTCAATTTAAAACATAGATAAATGACAGATATAATAATGTGAACAACATGCAATAAAGCCCACAGCCTCCAACTCCCAATACTGAAGCTCAGATCACAATCAATATTTGATGAATAACTTAGGCACAAGAAAGCAATGAAAGTGATCATTTTAGTTATTTAAAACATTCCACATATATATACACAAGGTGCAGACCAGTTATTGAGTGCCTATGGATATTTCCACAGATATATTAAAACTCAATGTCAATTATATATTTTCACAATTAGCTGGCACATTTTGGTTTTGTGGTGATTAAAATTGCAGACCCAGACAATGATTTTATATCCGAACTCACACTCTCAGATTCAAGGCCATGTGTACACTTAGGGGGAAATGGGGATTAAAGGGGGGATTTTTGAACTGGAGCAAACAAAAAGAATTTACCCCACATTCTAAAGTCAGATATCCCGTGGTCATTTTAAATATCTCAATAAAAATTCCTGTTCTGACATCTATAAATTCCTGGGTCCCCCTTTATAATGGCAATTGCTTATGTAAACATGTCACACTGTGATGGTGCCTCTGTACAAGAGAGTGTACTTACAGCACATGTCGACACAGGATGTCTCTGTAAAATGTTGCAAGGATGTGTATAGGTTTTAAATACATTATATTGCATAGATTACATTTCAAGTTATTGACCTCGTGCACATATTAACTATAGTCCTAATAGTTAGATATTTTAATTAAACCCCTGTGGCTAATTGTATGACATTAATTAGCTACAACTTATACGTTTATTGATAATTACGCAGAATCGGTTTTTGACAATATATTTTGATAAACTTGGAAGACTTTTTTTTATATTAACTGCGAAGCCATTATTGATCACAGGAGAGAAACAGTGCATAATACATATCATTGCATACACAATATCATATACATACACAGAAATACGATACATAATTAGACTCTCTGGGGGATTTTAGTTTAGAAATACAGACCCTGTTGTCAATTTTATGCATTAAGTTCTGATATGGATTAGGCGTTAACACAAATTAGAAATAAATTCACTATTACTGGCCACATTTTTAGTTAGAAATCTGTTACTGACCAGGTATTTAGTTAGAAACCCCATTTTGATCAGATATTGAATTGAAAAGCCCTGTCACTAATCAGATATTGAGTTAACATCCCTATGATTGATCAGATACCGATTTAAAGCTTGTTATTGATCAGATATTGAGTTAAAGCCCCTATGATTGATCAGATACGGAGTTAACGTCTGCGATATTGATCAGATATTGATTTAAAACCTATAATTGAGCAGATATTGCGTTAGGACTCCTGACGTTAATCAAATATTGGAGTTAAAACCACAGTCACTCATCAAATACTAGTTATAATCAGACATTTGTTTAGACTGTCACTGGGTGAGATATTGATTTAAAGCCCCCGTCCCTTGGTCAGGTGTTGAATTAAAGCCCCTCTCACTGGTCAGATATTGAATCAGGTCCTGTTTATGGTTTAGACATGTGTTGAATGAGGGGGAGGGGGAGACGGAGGAGGAGGGAGAGGGGAGGGGGAGGAGGGAGAGGGGAGGGGGAGGAGGGAGAGGGAGAGGGGGAGGAGGGAGGGAGAGGGGGAGGAGGGAGGGAGAGGGGGAGGAGGGAGGGAGAGGGGGAGGAGGGAGGGAGAGGGGGAGGAGGAGGGAGAGGGGGAGGAGGAGGGAGAGGGGGAGGAGGAGGGAGAGGGGGAGGAGGAGGGAGAGGGGGAGGAGGAGGGAGAGGGGGAGGAGGAGGGAGAGGGGGGAGGAGGAGGGAGAGGGGGAGGAGGAGGGAGAGGGGGAGGAGGAGGGAGAGGGGGGAGGAGGAGGGAGAGGGGGAGGAGGAGGGAGGAGGGGGAGGAGGAGGGAGAGGGGGAGGAGGAGGGAGAGGGGGAGGAGGAGGGAGAGGGGGGAGGAGGAGGGAGAGGGGGAGGAGGAGGGAGAGGGGGGAGGAGGAGGGAGAGGGGGAGGAGGAGGGAGAGGGGGAGGAGGAGGGAGAGGGGGAGGAGGAGGGAGAGGGGGAGGAGGAGGGAGAGGGGGGAGGAGGAGGGAGAGGGGGAGGAGGAGGGAGAGGGGGAGGAGGAGGGAGAGGGGGAGGAG